>NW_006408712.1:4467294-4471649 GCF_000296735.1 Chrysochloris asiatica
GTTGAGGTTGAGTACTTATCCTGGTGCCACACCAGGACTCCAAATAATAGGACAAAATTATAAAAGATGATATAGATCCTTCTTACACTAATTCATTTGAAAAGTCTATTTTAAAAAAGAGTAGTGTACATACACCATACAATATTTAGAAGATGTACATTACAGTTAGTCTATTGGGGATCTATAATCATTAAACCAGCTGCTCCATGGAAACCCTATACAGGGATGCTATGAGTCAGAATTAACGCCATAGCACTTAACAACAACAATCATTAAACAGTCTAAAATTGACAGAAAGACTCATAAATACGTTCTTAACATACAAGGGGGAAAAAAGGAAGCTTCCTGAATATTATTTGTTAGTAAATAGTTAAATTATGTTACATTCATTCAATTAAATATTTTACAGTGATTCAAAACAATGATTTAGAATAGCAGCGTGGAATCATGAATTATCTAATGTCTCTTCTAGCCATAGTCTATAACTTCCGCCAAAAGTTTCTGCCCTGCACTGGACAGCAAGGTTGGTTTGATCCACAAGGTTGGCAGTTGAAACTCACCAGCCGCTCCTTGGAAACTCTATACAGGGTTGCTATGAGTTGGAACAGACTCAATAGTACTTAACCACCACAGGTCTGGGTAAGAGAAGGTAGGCGAAAATACAGCTAGGATGATATGATTCAGCTGTGGATGGTAGAGATCATTGTAATTGTGAAAACTTGAAACTCTAGCATGGGTATAAAATGAACCATTTCAGAAGCAGGAGAGGTGATCTCACTACCATCATAGAAAAAGAGCCAGGAGTGGAGCGTGTCCTCTGGATCCCAAGATCCCTATACACTGAACCTCTTGGACCCAGGAACAGAAATCTGTGAGTGGTACAGGAGCTGCAGCAGCAGAACCAAAAACCAGTGCACGAGACAGAGCAGTGGACTTTCCATTCCACAGACAAGTAAGGCTGAATGACTCTGGGCAGGAAACTTGCTTGTAGAGTGTGGTGCTTCCAGGTATTTAAGTTGGGAAGCTAGGTTTGCTGACCTATGGAGCTATAGTCCAGTGCCTTCACTGGTGGAATGGTGTGTCCTACAGGCATTTATCAGCCTCTGAAGGGAGTAACTGTGCAATGAGCATTTCTGACAACAAATTGGTCAAAAATGACTTCCCTAACAAATTTTGTAACTGTGAGTATGGTGTCTGAGTTCTGTGTGGCCATGGTTAACTTTCCTAGTAAACTCCATAACTGTGAGCATGGCGTCTGAGTTCTGTGTGGTCACTGTTAACTTCCCTAGTAAACTCCATAACTGTGAGCATGGTGTCTAAATGAGTTCTGTGTGACCACTGTGACACATTATTGAACCCAAATGAATAGATATGGCTGTGGGACGAATGATTTGTTGGCACATATTTTTACAAATATTAATCACATAAAAATACCAACGTAATACTGAAACAGAAAGATACTAATCTACACACATAATATGAACCCAATTACATTACAATGTAAGTATGCAATTCATTGGTACACAGATAAGAGATGGAAGTAAATGTTAAAATTTAACAGTGTTTTGAACAGAGTACAGATTTGTATTTGTCTTTGAATTCTGTGTGTTCAAAATAATCTATAATTAGAATTCTCTATAATTTAAAAAAAAAAGGAAGGCCAGTACCACTGTGGGTTAGGCACTGGCCAAACCACAAGTTCAGTTGCTCAAACCTCCACAGCAAAAGATGAGGCTTTCTGATCCCGTACAGATTTACAGTCTTGGAAACCCTATGAATCGTAATCATTTCAATGCCAGAGGGTTTGGTTTGTTGTTGTTGTTAAGTGCCGTCGAGTCGGTTCCGACCCATAGCGACCCTGTACAGGGTTTCCGAGGGTATAAATCTTTACGGGAGTAGCAAGCCTCATCTTTCTCCCGCAGAGCGGCTGGTAGTTTCGAACTGCTGACCTTAAGGTTCGCAGCCCGATTCGTAACCACTACGCTACCAGAGGGTATACTTTAAAAGGATATTCACACTTAAAAAAAAAAAAATTAGTTAACTATGAGTTTTTAACTGTATCTTGGATAATTTAAAAGTTCAACTCTTCTTACCTGCTGTCATGGTTGGGCTAAATATTCCCAGCACTGACACACTAGAATAGGAGATCAGGTCTTCATAAAGCTTCCCGTTTAAATATTCTTCTGCTTCTTGGACAGTTGTTAGGTTCACTGGACATGAAATCCTGTTGCTGAATGAATATACAACTATATTCAAAATTAAATTTTAAGGTTTTTTTAAGCTTATAAAAAAAAGATCATATTGAACATAGCAAACAAGATAAATATCTGACAAAATAAAAACAAATACTGTTCTTTCAAGAAGAAGAAGAAGAAAAAAATAAAGATCAACTTCAATCAGCAAAATTATTACTATCTTACCAAAAAGGATAGAATATGGATAGGTACTCTTCATTAATTTGTATTTTATTGTAATTCTAGAATCCCCCAGAACCCAAAGTATGTCAACAAATTATGAGTATTAGATGTCTTACAGGCTTTTTTTATTATTATTATTCTAGTGGTGTTGAATACTTACAGCTGAATAAATTTTAGGAGCTCTTCGGTTCCTAGCATACCAGCATAAGATACTGGGTTCTCATCTTCCTTGTACATCTTTATAAAAGGAAATTCAGTAACATTTTGCTTAGTACATATGTCAGACCAATCTCCACAGTTTACTCTAGAAAGCAGCACACTGGATGTGCCTAAAGGAAAGGAAAATGTACCCATCATGTAAGTAACTCAATTAGTTACAATTTAAATATTCCAAAAAACAAAATAATAATCAGAAAGAAACTTAAGTTATCCTTCTATATAATATTATAATCTTAATTTGAAAAAAATACAATACCAAATACTTCTGTTACAAATTTTACTACTGATTTATTAAACCTTTTAATTAATTTCAATTCTACAAATACTTCCAAACATGATGTGCTACCTACTGAATCAGAAAAAGTAATTAGATGCTGGCCACTGCTGTTTCCACTTATGCAGGTCAAAAATCTGGTTACTGTACAACAGGCATGCTGCCCTCGCTTTCCAAGATGGAGGTTACATTCCATTACAGTTAACATTCCCCACAGTTTTAAAACTTGGTTCCAAACTGGTGTCACTTTGTCACCTATGCATGAAGTAGGCTGAACCAGTTTTAAGGCTTTGTAGTAAGAGATCAAAAACAAAAACAGCACTCCACAACTCAGTTACTCAAAGGAAGGAATACACACCATTTAAAAAGAACCAACTTTATTATCACATTAGGTCAAAGAAAGAATCTTTGTATAAATATTTAGGATATAGATTCCATAGATATACCTCATGGATCTAATAACTTATAACTTTAGATTTAATGTGACAAGCTGTATGATAATATAAATAGGGTCTCATCTGTCCTATTTGCTAATGTATTTCCAATGTTAAGCACAATGACCATCTCAAGAATAGATTTGATGCATTAGACTCTAATGTCTGAAGACCAGAGGAGATGTGGGATAACATCAAGAACATCATGCAGAAGAAAGCAAAAGGTCATTAAAAAGACAGCAAAGAAAGAAAAGACTCTGAAACTTGCTCTTAAAGGGGAGAAGCTAAAGCAACTGGAAGAAGAGAGCTGATGAGAAAAAAGTCAAAATGGAGCTTGAGAAGACAAAGTCAAGTGTTATAATGAAATGTGTAAAGACCTGGAGTTAGAAAACCAAAAGGGAAGAACATGCTCAGCATTTCTCAAGCTGAAAGAACTAGAGAAAAAATATTCAAGCTTTGACCTGTAATAATTAGTGACTCTATGGGCAAAACATTGAATGACGCAGGAAGCATCAAAAGAAGATAGAAGGAATACACAGTGTCACCATACCAAAAAGAACTGATCAGTGCACAACCATTTCAAGAGGTAGCATATGTTTCAAGAACCAATGGTATTGAAAGAAATTCAAGCTGCTGAAGGTATTGGCGAAAAACAAGGCTCCAGGAATTGACATACAAATAGAAATGAAGAGGATTTGAGATACTAATGAAGATGAAGACTACAGTCTTCAGTACGAATTGCAAAGAAATGTGTTTTTTTAAAAAAATCCTCACAACTGAGCCAATAAATAACATCATGGTAAATGGAAAAAAAGCAGAAATTGTCAGAGACTTTGATTGCATCCAAAACCAATGCTCATGGAAGTAGCAGTCAAAAAATAAAGCGATGTGCCGTATTAGGCAAATCTGCTGCATAAGGCCTCATTGTTGTTGTTGTTGTTGTTAAGTGCCATCGAGTCAGTTCTGACCCATAGCGACCCTGTACAGGGTTTCCGAGGGTGTAAATCTTTA
>NW_006408712.1:4471749-4473409 GCF_000296735.1 Chrysochloris asiatica
GTTGTTGTCAAGTGTCATCAAGTCAGTTCTGACTCATAGTAACCCTGCATAGAGTTTCTGGGGATCAGCTGGTGTGTTTGAACCACCAACTATAGTCGTGCACTTATTCTAAAGTGCCACACCAGGGCTCCTACAGGTCTGAAAATCAACTCACGCCATGGCTCAATTTTCATCCAAACAAAAGACAAGTCCACAGGGAGAACAATATACTGCGGAGATAAGCATCATAGAATAGCCAACCATCTGAGATTAAAAGGCAGCATTTGCCCAAGGACAAAGTTCAGAAACTATTTAGGAAAGATGACTGGAAGCAGAAAACACAGGGAAGCAGTGGGGTAAGAGATATTTCCTTGTGCATTTTGCAGTCAATGAGATGAAACACAATGTGTCTGAATTGAATTGTATGATCTGCTCTGTAAACCTTCATCTAATCCTAGTGTGGTGCTGTAGGATAAACACAAGACTGCTAGCCACAGGTTGGCAGTTCAAACCTACCACCCACTCCTTTGAAACCCTATATAGGTCACTATGTGTCAGAACTGACTCGATGGCACTTAACAATTCACACACAATAAAAAGAAAAAAACTATTACTACTGTATTTTCTCAAAACAATTTCACAAATATTAGCATATTCTAGATCATATGAGTGACTATCATATAACTAAGAAGCAAGTTTGAATAAAACAACGTGGACTAATGAGAAAAAGAGTAAAAGTGGACATATAGGTAAACAACCCTTTATTGCCAAGTGAAGTCCAAATGATAGCAAAGTTCGCTGTACAAAGTTTTCATATCATTTCAAAAAGAAGTAGGTAAGTACTATAAGAATGCTGAGGTGCAAAAAGGTATCCCTTAGGAGTCAGCACTATATTCAGGATGTGAGCACCAACACCATCAGCACTGGGTAACCACAAGATTTTTTTTTTCTTTAAAAAGGGTACATACATTCCACAAGACTGAGAAACCCTGTTTGTGGGAAAGCAAACTTACTAGAACAGTGTAATCATCTGATGGACAGCACTGCTTATCATCAAGAATTTAGTGAGAAAGGAGTTAAAATATTTTCTTTAGGTAGAAAATATTCATAAGGCAGCTAGAAGAAAGGACTGGGTGGCTACACTCATATCTAAGAGATAAACAGCTAAATTTTGATCAATTAATATTATTTAAAGCCATGTTAAAATAGAAAGTCTCGGCTTCTTTTCTTTTTATATAAGTGATAATGGGAAAACATATTAGTATTCCCATATAATTTCTCCATACAGAAGCCTCTCTATTCCCGAATACGTTTCTGTAAAGCTCTTTATGAATCCACGTGTTCATACATTCTAAGTGGCTTATGGAGAGAGAGAGTTTAAGACTACAGACTTTAGATGTAGTTCTACTAAATCAGACTGCCAATTTTCTTCTGCAGCTTTAAATTCAGGCATATTCTTTTCCTCCCTGGTAAAAAATGTACAGGTGCCTGTATATAAGGAGACTTCAAAGAGTTCCTGGAAATATTAAATGAAAAGATAATGGAACCTTGGAATAAATGTAACCAGAGAAACAAAGGACCTATACAGAGAAAACTACAAAACACTACTGCAAGAAACCAAAAGAGACTTACAAAAATGGAAGAAAATACCATGCTCCTGGATAGGAAGACTCAACATTGT
>NW_006408712.1:4474367-4479051 GCF_000296735.1 Chrysochloris asiatica
TTGGAAGAAGTACAGTCAGAATGTTCCTTAGAAGCTAGGATGGTGAGACTTTGAGTCCCGTAGTCTGGGCATGTTTTCAGGAAGGACAAGTACCTGGAGAAGGACATCATACTTGGTAAAGTGGCGGGTCAGTTTGGAATGACCAAACATTCCACCAGTTTGGAATGACACAGTGGCAGCAATAATGAACTCAATTATAACAACTGTGAGGATGGCACAGGACTGGGCAATATTTTTTCCGTTGTGCACAGGGACTGCATTGAGTGGGACTGGCTCAACAGCATCTAGCATTAACAACAAAGCACAATACTGTTATGTACTATGTACTCAATTACAATGGGTAGAACGTATACTGATATTTCTTCATAAATACCTTTAAAATGTTTACACTGAGGCATATTAATACCTGAATACTGTATGAGTATATTTATAAAGGGAGATAAATTCTTCCTTCTAAAATCAGATTTGCTACTTGACTTCTCTGCCAAGCTCTTTCATTCTTATTTTAATCATTTGTTGTTGCTGTTGTTAAGTGCCGTCGAGTTGGTTCCGACCCATAGCGACCCTATATAGGTTTCCAAGAACAGTTGGTGAGCTTGAGCCACCGACAGTGTAGTTCAAATGACTTTGCAGTCCGACGCATTAATCCACAGCACCACACAAGGACTCCAGTTTAATCATTTAGTCAATAAATGTCCAGTGAAGTTTGTTTATACAGAATTCTATATTATACAATGTAAACCAAGTATGGAACTACTACTATTGCAAATCCAGTTCTTTTCCATCAATAAGCACTCTCACATGCCCTCCAGTGCTAAAAATGTTTACTGTTTTCTTGTCCCTATAATCCAAGTTCAAAATTTTGGTGCTATCTTTAAAACCGGATATAGAGCACTGAAACATGTCATGAAATGTTAAGTCCTGGTGTGGTAAATGTAGAATAAACACTGGGCTGCTAAGCACAAGGTTGGCAGTTCAAACCCACCATCTGCTCTTCCGAAATCCTATGAGTTGGAGCTGAATAGACAGCACTTAACAACAATTAAAATTTTTTCTTTTCCTATTTGAGTAAGGGTTTAAATATGTAGTTTAGATGTAGTTCAGTAGAAAAACTATATTCTAAGACTCCTATAGTATGATATTCCATATACTTCATCAATGTAGCAATTTAAAATAAGGCTCATAACGTAAAGGAAAAAATAAATGATCTCCATACTGATGATATGTAAGCATAAAAACTTGACATTTGCTGCCACCTTGTGACTGAATAAATACTTTGTCGTCATTTCTATTGACTAAGAAAAAAAAATGGATTGTTCCCAAGAAATCAAGCATAAAAGGCAGATTATAGCTCTATGTAAAGATAGTAGTTTCTATTTACAAGAAAAGCAGAGTAGGAGAAAATTATCTATCTGAAACAAAGCATAATACATTGTCTTATACAAATGAATACAAAATAGTTGCACAACTTACCCACTGTATCTCCCTCTTACTAATACTGCTAAGTGTTGTCAGGTTGATTCCGGTTCAGAGTGACCCTGTATAAGGTATCTGTGCAGGGGCTGTTGGGTTTGACCCACTGACCTTGTGGTTAGTAGTCCAGTGCTTCTCCTACAGCACCACACCAAGACTCCTCTTAATTACACCTACATTTTGTCGGGAGGAGTACTGGTATGGTGATGTGGGATAAAACACTGGACAAGGAGAGTGGTTCAAACTTACCAGCTGCTCCATATATACAAGTCAAAATCGACTTGACAACACCTAACAACCATTTTTGTAGTGAATCCTAGTGTGGTGCTGTAGCATAAGTATTGGACTGCTAACTACAAGGCTAGCAGTTCAAATCTACCAGCTGTTCCACGGAAACCATATACAGGGTCACTATGAGTCGGAACTGATTCAACAACACTTAACAATAACATTAGTAAGAGAGGGATATAGTGGATTATTTGTGTGCAAGATTTTGTAATCATGTGAATATGACACTGTATTATGCTTTGAAACATTCATATAATTTTCTTGGAAGCTCTCTGCAGGGTTGCTGTGAGTTGGAACCCATCCAAGGCACTTAACAACGTTTTTGTAGGCCTTCCTTCTTTGCTAGGTTGATGGGATTGTTGTTGTTGTTGTTAAGTGATAGTATGTTGTTGTTGTTGTTAGGTGCCATAGAGTCAGTAATGACTCATAGCAACCCTATGCACAACAGAATGAAACACTGCCCGATCCTGGGCCAACCTCACATTTGTTGCCACACTTGAGCCCACTGATGCTGCCACTTTGCCAGTCCATTTCGCTGGGGGTCTTCTCTTTTTCTCTGACCCTCCACCTTACCAAACATGATATCCTTCTCCAGTGACTGGTCCCTCCTGACAATATGTCCAAAGTATGAGAGACAAAGTATGGCCATCCTGGCCTCCAAGGATCACTCTGGCTGCACTTCTCCCAACACAGATCTGTTGTTTCTTTTGGCAGCCCACGGCACTTTCAATATTCTCCTCCAACACCATAACTCAAAAGCATCAATTCTTCTACGGTCGTCTATGGTAAGTGACAGTATAGACGTAAATTAAAGTCCATTCCTCAAGTTTTTATTTTGGCTGCCACAAGGTTAGGTTTCATAAAACAATTAAAATAAAAAGATCCTGACTATTGAGCTATGTCCTAGTCTGTGATGAGTTAAATGTACAGGTTTAAGAACACTGGGTTTTAGATCTTTCCTTAGCTTAGCCTTTGAGTGCTGTAGCAGACTGGGTCTTACATCTTTTTATATCCAGAAGCTAATAGTAGCTGGCACTTAACAAGGCACTCAGTGAATGTTCACCAAATATATGGATGCTGCCAAAAAGAATATTTACTGGATTCACTTGCATAGCGACAAGTACTTACTTCACAGACTCTCTATTGTCTACTACACTCAGTTCCATGAAGACAAGTGAATGCTTTTGAGTATTGCTGAGACTGTTAGTTCACTCAATTAACCTTGGAGAAACAATCATAATCACCCAAAATTTTATGTGGATTTCTAGATCTTTAGATTATAGAACTAGTCTAAAGGTTTAGAAATAGCTACATCTCAGAATCAGGAAAATTATTATACAGACCTTTCAATTTTATTGCCACATCAATATATGATTGCAGGAATGCCATGGATACTGCTTCCCCTACATTAAAACAAAGTTTAAAAATCAGCAAATATTATCATGTGCATGTCTCTAAAGCATTCAAATCTAATAAATAAATATTCTAGCACATAGCACTCAACATTTGTCCAAATACTTGAGTTCCAAATGAAACTAACTTTCTGCATTCATACTGTAAAAACTATAGTTTAACAACTATTATTTGACAATAAAAGAAATATGTTGTTGTTAGCTGCCACTGAGCTGACTCATGGTGACGCTTTGCACAACAGAATGAAACATGGCCCAATCTTAAACATGCCATGATCAGCTACAAATCAGACATATTTGCAACATGACATGTGTTGATCCATAGTGTTTTTCTTCTTTGGCTGATTTTTGGAAGTAGATTGCCAAGTTTTAATTCCTAGTCCATGGTAGTATACAAGTGCCACTGAAACCTGTCCAGCATCACAGTAATATGCAAGCCTCCAACGCCATGCACTTCCTGGGAATCAAACCTACATCTGTCTTCCACATGGAAGATCAGAATTTTACCACTGAAACACCAATGCCTCACAAAGAGCAACGTACTCTCAATTAACTTACTATAACTGCTAATATATTAAAATCATTTGCCTAAATCACAGTAATTTTTATAAATTATTAACCAAACATCTAATTAATTATTAACCTTCAGTTTTTAAATCAGATATAATCAGTTTTACAACCCCAGATCAATTAGAAGCAAATGCTTCAAACTGTTCAGTTTACCTGGAACATGTGAGTGAAAGCTGTAATTTTACAACATGAACATGCAAAATTACAGAATGCAAAAATAAAATCTATCTACTTTTAATGTTCTAGATGACTCCTGGTATGGCACTGTAGGAAAAGCACTGAACTTCAAGGTTGGTTTGAAGCACAAGGTCAGCGGTTCAAACTCACCAGCCGCTCCTCAAAAACCCTATACAAGGTCACTGTGAGTTGGAACCGACTCGATGGCACTTAACAAGAAGTTTAAATGTTGTAGTGGTTATTATGGTGGTGGTGGTTATGTGCCGTGGAGTCGGTTCTGATTCATAGTGACCCTGCACAGGGTCTCCGAGGCTGTAAATCTTTACAGGAGCAGAAAGCCTCATCTTTCTCCTGTGGAACAGCTGGAAGTTTCGAACTACTGACCATGAGATTAGCAGCCTGATTCATAACCACTAAGCTGCCAGAGCTCCTAGTGGTTATTATCATCACCTATAAATGCTCATACTCACAACCAGCATAGAAGAGAACTACGATGTCAGAAGTCATTACTGTTGTGTTAAATGTCTCTTCTGTTAGTTCCACTGTGAGTTCCAAAGGCAATTGTCTCTTCCTGTCTCTATAAACCGTTTCAGCCACTTCATCATCTTGAGTATCTAAAATGTTTGAAAATAAATCAATTTAAATATAAAAATATATTTCAGAATATTTAACTTTCCTCACATGCAAATACATCATAATTTAGTACTTTATAAAGACTTTGGACCAAAAACCAGAAGAGTTGTGGGATGACATCAAGAACATCA
>NW_006408712.1:4480223-4487325 GCF_000296735.1 Chrysochloris asiatica
TTAAAATACTAATTAAGATCAAAGATCACACACAGGTTTCAGTATGGGTTGCACCACAATGTAAAGAAAACAAAAGTCTCACCACTAAACTAATAAATAACATCATTATAAATGGAGAAAAGAGTGAAGGTATCAAAGATTTAATTTTGCTTGGATTCACCATCAACACTCATGGAAGCAGGAGTCAAGAAATCAAATAACATTAGACCAATTTGCTGCAAAAGACCTCGTTTAAAGTGTTCAAGAGTAAAGACACAGTTTGAGGACTAAAGTGCACCTGACCCAAGCCATGGTATTTTTAATAACCTCATATGCATGTGAAAGTTGTACAGTGAATAATGAAGACTACAGAACTGATGCATTTGAATTATGGTGCTGGAGAATAGTAAAGGTACCATGTACTGCCAGAAGAACAAACAAATCTGTGTTGGAAGAAGTACAACCAGAATGCTCCTTAGAAGCCAAGCCGGCCAGACTTCGTCTCTCATACTTTGGACATATTATCAGGAGGGCCAGTCCCTGAAGAAGGATATCATGCTTGATAAAGTGGAGGGGCAGAAAACAGAGTGACAACCCCAAGGAGATGGACTGGCCCAGTGGAACAGACAATGGTCTCAAGCATAGCAGCAGTTATGAGGCTGGTGCAAGAGCAGGCAGTGCTGAGTTCTGTTGTACACAGGGTCGCTATGACTCAGAACCTGACCCGACGGCACTTAGCACCAACAACAAAGACTTCTGACCTCACAGTATTTTAACATTAAAAATGCTTGAAGCTTAGAAAACTTGTCAGTTGCTTGGCTTCCTATCTTAAATGGCATATTTTTCTCCGACACAGATACTCTGCGGTGTTAATCAATTCCAGAAGTAATTATTTAAATTTGTTCTATAAATATGAGAAGTACTACTGTGTTTTTAATAAATACATGATAGTCCGAAAGGTTTTATTATACATATATGACAGTGTCTATTTGTGGCACTGAAAGATAAGCAGTGGACTGCTAATTTCAAGGTCAGCAGTTCAAACCCACCAGCCACTCCTTGGAAACCCTGTACAGCTCACTATGAGTCAGAGCCAACTCAAAAGCCCTTAAGAACAACAATATGCTCTTATTGTTGTTATCACTGTTAAGTGCCGCTGAGTTGGCTCCAAGTCATAGCGACCCTGTATAGGGTTTCCAAGGAGCAACTGGTAAGTTTGAACTGACGACCTTGTGGTCCAGTGCATTATCCTGCAGCACCACACCAGGAATTCATACCCATACTAGGTACTCTAGTAGATACTAGGGAAAGTGGTAAACTAAATAGATTAAGTCAGTGACCAGTGAAATCAGAAAATAAGCTAATTCCTGAATATTTAATAAATTATGACCAGTTTATGAAGAAACATACAGGATACAGTACAGGGCTATAACAAAAAACAATTAGATCGGGGAGACAAATTTTGCAATGTAGATAATCAACAAAGAGCATTTTGGGCAAACATATGTAAGGTTCTGAAACATAAACAAGTTTGGCATATAGCATATGCTGTTGTTGTTAAATGCAGTCGAGTCAGTTCTGATTCACAGTGACTCTGCATCATGTTTTCAAGGAGCTACTGGTGAGATGACGTATTGCATTGGGCAAATCTGCTGCACAGGAACTTTTTAAAGTATTGAAGAGCAGAGATGTCAGCTTGAGGACTAAGGTGCTCCTGACCCAGGCCATTGTGTTTTCAATAGCCTCATACGGATGTGAAAGCTGGACAGTGAATGAGGAAGATCGTAGAAGAATTGATGTCTTTGAGTTGTGGTGTTGGAGGAGAATACTGAAAGTGCCATGGACTGCCAAAAGGACCAATAGATCTGTTTTGGAAGAAGTGCAGCCAGAGTGCTCCTTGGAGGCCAGGATGGCTAAGCTTCGTCTCTCATACTTTGGACATATTGTCCGGAGGAAACAATCGCTGGAGAAGGATGTCATGCTGGGTAAGGTGGAGGGTCAGAGAAAAAGAGGAAGACCCCCAAGGAGATGGATCAGCCAGGTTGGCATCATTGATGGCGTCAAGTGTGGCAGCGGTAGTGAGGTTGGCCCAGGATCGGACATTGTTTCGTTCTGCTGTACATGGGGTCACTATGAGTCGGTTCTGACTCGATGGCACCTAACAACAACAACAACACTGGTGAGCTTGAACTGCCAACCTTGCTGTTCAAACTGACCTTGTGGTCAAGTGCATATCCTACAGTACCGTACCAGGGCTTCTATATAACATGTAGTTGTTGTTAAGTGTCATCAAGTCAGTTCCAACTCACAGTGACCCTGTATAGAGTTTCTGAAGAGCAGCTGGTAAGTCAGAATTGCCAACCTTATGGTTCAAACCAACCTTTGTGGTTAAGTGCTTATCCACAGTGCCAACTGAGGACTCCATATACTAGGTACTTAAGGAATCTGGTGTGGTGCTGTGACAATAATGCACTGGACCACAAGGTTAGTTTAAACTGCAAGATCAGTGGTTCAAATTCACCAGCCACTTCTAGGAAACCCTATCCTGGGTCACAATGAGCCAGAACCGACTTGACAGCACTTAATAAACACGAATCTTTACGTAAGCCACCTGTCTATTCTTGCCCCCAAGAAGGAGCTGGTTAGAAGCTTTCGATTAGCAGTCCAATGCTTAACATGCTCTATGTAAACAGGGGAAATCTAACTTGAATAAAAAGACAGTTTCTTATAGGATTTAACAATAACTGAATTATTACAAGTTAAGTAACACTTAGCTAAGTAGTAGATGTAACAAAGCAAAGCAAAACAGTATGTGCAAAGCACAGCACCACAAAACAGTATGATGTCATTTACAGATGAAATTACATCTTGTTTTGTTATTGTTGTTTAGGGCTGTTGAGTCAGTTCCGACCAATAGCGACCCTGTATAGGATTTCTAAGGAGCAGCTGGTGATTTTGAACCACGGACCTTGTGGTTCAAATTGACTTTGCAGTCCAGTGCATTAACCTACAAGCACCACACGAGGACTCCACATCATGTTTAGTATTTGCTAAAAAAATAACAAGAGACAGGGAGTGGATGTAGCAGGAATACGCATGGGGTTAAGGGGGTTGAGAAGCTAGCTTAGTGGTTACGAGTCAGGCTGTTAATCTCAAGGTCAGCAGTTTGAAACTACCAGCTGTTCTGCAGGAGAAAGATGAGGCTTTCTGCTCCTGTAAAGATTTACAGCCTTGGAAACCCTATACAGGGATGCAATGAGTCAAAACTGACTCCACAGCATACCACCACCAATGGGGTTGGGCCAGGTAGCAGGTACAACAGAGTTATTCTCTTAGCCAATCAATTTATATGTTCAGACTCCTCTTAATTCAGATGTTAGAGAGGGAAAAAGAAAAGTAGGAAGAGAAGTAAAGTTAGAAGTAAATGGGAATGCATTCAAAGAATTTTCCATATTCATGGGGCCTTCAAAAAGTATAAGGAAAAATGGAATTACAAGCTAATACAATTTTTCCATGAACTTTTTGAAGCCCCTGGTACACCTACTCCTCACGACTATCTTATTATCCAACATTAGGCATTTACAATAGTAAAATATCTACTATTTTGAACATTATTCAAGTGGGGGGGAGCACAGCAGCAGCGGGCCATGGAGTACCCCCACTCTCAAAGAAGGTCTCCAGGCGGCCTCTGGGAAGCTGGGCCTTGCTGTCTCATGGCCTCCACTCCCTCCTGGCACATGCAGCTGCAGCACAGGACTGGCCTCCATGCAGGCACTGCCTCCAGATAGACACACAGGCAGCATGGAGCCAGGGGGCACCTTGGGCTCCTATTGGCCTGAGGTCCTGCCACTTAACGATGCTGTGGGGTGGGAAGGGAGATAAGCAAGAGGCACTGCAGAAGGTGTTTAAAATAAATACCTGCAAGACTTCAGGACCATCTTGGTTATTAAGTTACACAATATTAACTTTGGATTTCTGGGTTGGCACTGTAGGATCAGCACTGGACTGCAAACCACAAGGTCAGCAGTTCAAACCCACCAGCTGCTTGTTGGAAACCCTATACAGGGTCTCTATGAGTTGGAATCAACTGACAGCACTTAACAACAACATGTTAACTTTAATGTCCTTTTACAACAGTTAAGGCCTCACTTAAAAGAACAAAATTAGCAAAGGCTTGCTTTCCTACTTATTACATGTTTTCTTTCTTAACCTTCTTTCATTTCATACACAGCCCTTCCTTATTTTTCAATGCAGCTCCTTTTGCTCTCATCTTGTTCCAACGCCTTCTTTTCCTCTTCCCTATGTTCACTCTCTTAGTAAGCTGGTCTTGTCTTACTGGTGAATTTCCTCATTCACATGGCTATTTTTCACCTACTCATCAATACAACACATTCTAATTTTGGCCGTAGTATATGTTGCTTTTCTGTCCGTTTAAAAAAAAAGAAAAACATTTCCTATGTAGAATACAATCCTTTGTATTCTGACTAATTTGTGCCCATTTCCTTTGGGTGACGTTTTCTCTTTGTTCCGCTTTTACATGGCAATCAACTCATTCCTAATCTTCTATTTTTCCTATATAAATGTGAATGAGACAAAGAGGAAATATATGTATATAAGCCAGTATATAGCAGGTCAGTATGAATTACAAATGTGACAATTTCAGACAAAACAACAACAACAACAACAACAAAAATGAAAAGAGCAAAACTGCATAATAAATACTAGAACCATTAGTGTGGAAATGAACTCTGGATTAAACCATGAGCATTGCCAACTTCTACATATCAGAAGAGAACTGGAGTTCAACTTAGACCAAAAAACAAATCAATGATAACACAGCTCAAGTTAAGAGCCATTAATAAATCTGTAACGGGAATCATGGTGTGGCACTGTAGAATACACACTTGCTAACTGCAAGGTTGGTGGTTCAAAACTACCAGCCACTCCTCAGAAACCCTAAACAGGGTAGCTGTGAGTAGGAACTGACTTGTAGGCACTTGAAACAATAACAATACATTTTTACAAAATAATGAATGAACTTCATGAAAAGACTAATTTTCTTCATTCTTAAAGTTCATGAGATGACACAATTTAAAAGATTCAAGTTAAATGGAATACAAAAATGAACAAGACATCATTCCTGCCTCATTTATAGACTAGTAGGAAAGAGAGAAGTAATGATACTGGGAAGGTCACTTAATTCTTCAACTATAAAATAAAGATAACAAAAACATACTCAGAAGGCAAGAATCAAAATAAGTAATTTATAGGAAAACTACAGAATACTGTATAATACAAGAAATAAAAACCAAATTGTTGTTTTTATAGGGAGTCCTGGTGTGGTGCTGTGGATCAATGCGCTGGACAGCAAAGTCGGTTTGAACCACAAGGTCAGTGGTTCAAGCTCACCAGTCGCTCCTCGGAAACCCTATACAGGGTCACTATGGGTCAGAACCAACTTGATGGCACTTAACAACAACAACAACTGAATCAATTTTGACTCTTAGTGACCCTTTGTACAATAGAATGAAACATGGCTTGATCCTATGAGCAACATCTTCACAAAAGGTACTGTGTTTGAGTTCACAGTTGCAGTCATTTTGTCAGTCCCTCTTGTTAAGGATCTTCTTTTTCGCAGATCCTGTACTTTACTTACACCAAGTATGACGCCCTTTCCCAGGGACTGGTCCTTCCTGATAACATGTCTAAAGTACATGAGACAAAGTCTCAGCCTCCTCATTTCTAAGAAGCACTATTCCAGGGTAGATTTATTGTTTCATTTGGCAATCCATGGTATTATTTGCCAATGCCATAATTAAAATGCATCAATTCTACTTCTTTCTTTTTTATTAATTGTCCAACTTTTACCTAAATGTGAAGGGAATGAAAATATGATGTGGGTCAGGCACACCTTAGTCCTCAAACTGAAATATTTGCTTTTTAACACTTTAAAGGGTCTTTTGCAGTGCATTTAACCAATGCAATATGTCCTTTGATCTACGGACTGCTACTTCCATGGGCTTTGATTGTGGGTCTAAATAATGTGATATCCTTAAAAACATCACTCTTTTCTCTACTTATTGTGAAGTTGCTTATTAGCCCAGTTGTGAGGATTTAAGTTTACTTTATGTGGCGGTATAATCTAAACCAAATGCTTAGTCTTTTATCTACATTAATAAATGCTACAAGTCCTCTTCACTCTCAGTAAACAAGGTTGTGTCATCTACATATTGCAACTTATTAGTGATTAGTCCTCTAATCCTGATGCCACATTCTTCTTCATATAGTCTAGTTTCTGAAATTATTTGCTCAGCATATAGACTGAATAAATATAGTGAGATGTTATAGCCCTGCTGCACACCTTTCTTGATTTTGAGCAATGCAGCATCTCCTGTTGGTCTATGTACAGGTTCTGCATGAACAAAATTAAGTATCCTGGAATTCCCATTCTTCCAAAAAAGTTATCCATAGTTTATTATGCTCCACACAGTCAAATGTCTTAGCATAGCCAAGAAAGCACAAGTAAACATCCTTCTGGTATTCTTGGCTTTCAGTCAAGCTTCCTCTGACGTCAGTATTGATAACCCTCCTTCAGCATCCTCTTCTAAATGCAGCTCAAATTTTGGAGAGACCCCTGTAAATGTACTGCTGCTATGACCATTTTTAAATTATCCTCAGGAAATCATTACTTGTGTTTGATATTTATGATACTGACTAATAATTTCCATACTCTGCTGATCACCTTTCTTTGGAAATGTGCACAACTACAGATCTCTTCTAGTTGGTTAGTCAAGTAGATGTCTTCCAAATGTCTTGGTATAGAGAGCTCCCAGAGTTGAATTCATTTGCTAAAAACATCTCAATTTGAATTCCATCAATTCCTGAATCCAAGTCTTCAATACAACTGGGACTTCTTCCTTCAATACTATTACTTCTTGCTCACATGTTACCTCCTGAAATGGCTGAAAGTTGACCAATTCTTTTTTATACAGTGAGTCTCTGTATTCCTTCTAGTTTCTTTGGATGATTCTTGTTATTATTCAATATTTTACACATAGAAGTCCTCAATATAGCAATTAAAGGCTTGAATTTTTTTTTTTTTCAGTTCTTTCAGCTTGAGAAA
>NW_006408712.1:4491380-4505094 GCF_000296735.1 Chrysochloris asiatica
CGTGGAGCGATAGAGTAGCTGGAGACTTTAGATCCAGAGAGGGAGAGCGACTGTGTGCTTAAGACCTGGGGGGTACGGGGGAAGGATTGCATGGAAGGGATTATAACCATGGCAATGAGACAATATATGACAGAATGAATGTAAAACTAATGTTCTCCCATGTAAACTATCACATAATTCACAACAAAACATTTAAGGAAAGAAAAAAAAAAAAAAATTCCCGGATAAACAGAAGCTAAGGGATTTTGCCAAAGACAACCCTGCTATGAAAAACATCCTAAAGGAAATTCTGTGGACTGAGAACCAACAAGAACAGACAACAACCAGAGAATGACATACGTGGCAGCATCATCCTGAACTCAATCAACAAACAGAAGAGTAAAGAACAGAATAAAATGGTAAGAACAGAAGCTCTGGGAGGTCAGTCTATTATCAAAACAATTACAATGTGAAAAAAGGTAAATATAGAGGAACAGAGATCCAGGTGGTGGGAAGGTCAGGTAGATTACAGGATAAAATATACTGTCTTAAAAGGAGGGAAGAGTTAACGGAATATAAGGTAACCACAACAGTGGGATTGGGGTGGGGGTTTAGTTCGGGTGTTGGGGAAGCCAATACAAGAAGGGGGAGGAGGTGGAAGAACAAGAAAGACAGGGGAACACAGAGACAGGTTTGCATGTCTTAAGTGGGACAGAGGTAAATGCAACCTTGGAACAACAGAGCTCTGTGATACACAGAGATCTAGGCATAGTTTGAAGAGGGTAAATAATACTAAAATACTTGACTGTCTTATAAATATTGGCTTCCCTTGCCTACTATTATAAAATAGACACTTGAGTGGGATAGAAAGGAATGTTGGGAAACATGACTACAGAAAAACTTGTAAGCCCATCTTCAGCCCATAACTGATTAGAATACCTAAAAGGAGTTCTAGAACTTGCCCAGTGAAAAAGGCCTCTTGCAAAGCCTTTGCAGAGTATAGGACCTTAGGTGGAATCCTGAGTCCCATCCAGAACCTTATGAGGTGGGACATTCTCTCTAGCAAGTACAAGCAGATCAGCCTGGAACAGCTAGAGCAACAGAAGATACATCTTCAAAGAAAGATCATCAGGAAAAACCCAAAACAAAAATGGCAGCATGACTGGCTACTACAAGAATAAGCAAGCTATTTTCCGGGAAGCCATCAAGGCAAGCAATCAAGTTCCTTCAGGACAAACTCCTTTCTAAGACTGAAACTCAAATGGAACACACAAAACAGGCATGTAAGCTGGCTGGCGACCACACTGGGGGTCGGAAGGGTGGAAAGGCAGCAATGTAGAAATGTGCAGAGTTCAACCACAGTTCACTGACTCCCAATGACCCGGAGATGAGAGAGAGAAGAGAAAGGGCTGGTTGGTCCAAAGTGTGGTGAGACCTGGGGACACCTGAGCCCATGGACAAGGACATAGCCACAGAGGGCTAGAGCTGAGAGTGTAGCATCCAGCTGATATGAAGTGAGGGGAGATGCACAAGAACAACCAAACTTGCAGACATTACCCATTCGACCTAGCTTTGATGGTTTGACGATCAGAACTCCACTAGAGGAATATTACAAAAAAAAAAAATTTGTTGTTGATAAAGGAAACAAGGGTAAATTGCTACAATTTGATGAACCTGACTTATACTCATGGAGGTAGTAACTCTAAATACCAACAGAGAAGGAAGGAGTCTTCACATCAAGTATCAATACTATCCCTTCTGTACACAAGGTAGCTAGTGACAGGCAACTTAAACATTGACTACCTAAAATGAGGGGCTGATAAGTGACTGGCTTATAAGGTTTCAAGAGGGACTTCAGTTTAAGAGTATGGGGGGAAAGAAAAAGTCCCCACTGAATAGTTTTCATCTTGTCTAGCTGGGTCTGGTAAAAGAGATTTTATTTTATATGATTTATATGATTCAATAGTCACTAATTTTTATCATGACTAATTGCGACTGTCACATTATAAGGTAGAAGTTTTGTAACAACAGGGGAGTGGCTAATCTTACAGTCTAGAAACAGAGGACCCTAAGATCATCAAAGGAGAAGAGCACAAGCAGAATGCGGGACTTTATCCAGAGAAGCAGCGATGCCTGAGACATAGGCAGAGATGGGGTCATGGAGAGGGGGAGCAGCTGAGGGCTCTAGATTCATGGGAAGAGAGGGTCTAAGAGCTGGTGGCCAGGAAGCAGACTTGCAGAATGTGTCCTTTGAAGGTGTAAATTATTATATTTGCCTGAGCCGTTTTTGTTTGTTTGTTTGTTTGGTTTTTAAAGCTAAAGTGAATAGAGAGAAATAATGTTAACTTATGGTACATGTAGGGGATTATAACCATAGTAATGAAACAAAGTGTATGATTTGTTGAATGTAAAACTGATGATCTGCCGTGTAAACTTACACTCAATCCACAATAAAAAACCTTAAAAAAATTAATAAATTTCTTTTGGAAAAATTCATCCAATGATGTCAGCGAAAAGAAAAAAAAGTCTTATGAGTATCAGTGTGATACTGTCTGATACAATGCCAGACGATAAACCCCTTTGGTTGAAAGGCACTCAAAATACAGCTGAGGAAGGACTGTGTCCTCAACGTCAATCAGCCTTAATGATGTGGCTTTCAGGATCGATGTGCATTTGCTGAGGTGGTATGACAAAGAAAAAACAGCTGCAGACATCCATTCATAACCTGGTCATGGAATGTACTTAGTATGTATCTAGGAAAATTAGAAATTGTCAAGAATGAAATGGAACACTTGAAGACGATAGCCCTGGCATAAGTGAGCTGAAATACACTGATGTTGGACATTCTGAATGAGACAATCATGTGCTTTACTATGCCAGGAATGACAGATTAAAGAGGAGTGACTTCACATTCACTGTCAAAAGGAGCATTTCAAGATTTACCCTGAAGTACAACATTGTCAGTGATAGGATAATATTCCTACACTTAGTAATCATTTCTCTTAGTAATATCAACATAAGGCTGCTCTCTATGATGTGGAGGTTAAAGATATTCCAAACATCTGACTTTTCCAACATGTTATAGCACTTTATAAATACTTGATATGAACCACCACTCCTTATCTCCCTCACATTCCAGGGTTCTGCAATATGCACCACAAAAGTCGACAGAATTCCTAACTGTCAAAGAAACTGTCTCATGTAGTTGTGGAGGTTGGCAAGTCCCAAACCCACAGTTCAGAAGTCAGTCTGGAGGATTCTCTTAACCCACATAGTCTCAGGAGCTGAGGTACCCAAATCAGCAGGTCAAAAACCAGACTACTGATGCACAAGACTGCGGGAGCTAGTGAATGAGGTCAAGTGATATGACACAAGTCCAATGAACCAGAGGTCAGAAGTGATGAGGCAGGTATAAGATCCAGAGTAAGAGAGGAAACTTTGTCAAAGCCTTCCTATATATTGGACTCAGACCATGCCCCAAAAGAAAACTAAGGGTGGTGACTTGAGTTACATCCTCTAGTCAGTGGGGGCATCCATAATCCTTAGAGTTCCACCTTAATTCTTGCTCTTTGTTGTTGTTGTTAAGTGCCTTCAAGTCAGTTCCGACTCCTAGAGACCCTATATAGGGTTTCTGAGGCTATAAATCTTTACAGGAGCAGAAAGCCTTATGTTAGCCCCACTTTACTGCTTACTCCTTGTTGTTGTTAGGTGCCATCGAGTCGGTACCCACTCATAGCAACCCTATGCACAACAAAACAAAACACTGCCCGGTCCTGGGCCAACCTCACAATTACTGCCACGCTTGAACCCACTGATGCTGCCATCCTGCCAATCCATTTCACTGGGGATCTTCATCTTTTTCTCTGACCCTCCACCTTACCAAACACGGTATCTTCTTCCAGCAAGTGGTCCCTCCTGACAATATGACCTTACTCACTCCTTAGTTGGACCTTAATCCTTGTTACTGATGTTAAGTGCCACCAAGTCAGCTCCAATTCACAGTGACCCTGTATAAGGTTTCCAAGGAGCGGCTGGTTAATTTGCTTCGCTGACCTTGTGGTTCAAACCAACTTGGTGGTCCAGGGCTTTATCCCACAGTGCCACAACAGGACTCTAGTCCCATCTTAATCCTGCCTCATTAACAACTCACTTCAAAATGGGTCCATAATCACAAGCATAGAGGCTGGGATTTATAATACATCACAAAATATGGCTAGAAGGGCCATAATAAATAATAGCTGCCCTGCAGCCTATATAGAAAACCAGATAAAATGAGCATTATTCAAAGTTAACAACCAATCACTAATGCCAAAGATGAAGAAATGAAAGATTTTTACCGACTTCTACCATTTGGAATTGATCAAACATGCAATCAATTGATAATTACTGGAAATTGAAATGCAAAAATTGGAAACAAAGAATTGGTGGTGGTTCCAAATCCTAACAACCCTATGCAAGAGAGAATGAAACACTGCCCGATCCTATGCCATCCTCACAATTTTTGTTATATTTGAACCCATTGTTGCCACCATTATGTCAATACATCTCACTGGGGATCTCCCTCTTTATTGCTGCCCTTCTACTTTACCATGCATGATGTCCTTTTCCAGAAACTGATCCTTCCTGACAACAAGTCCAAAGTGTGAGAAATGAAGTGTCACCATTCTCAATTCAAGGTGCATTCTGCTGTATTTCTTCCAACAAAGATTTGTTTGATCTTCTGACAGTCCATGATACTTTGAATATTCTTCTCCGACACCATAATTCAAATACACTGATAAAGAATGACTGTTATTGATATTGTTGTTACTAAGTGCTGTTGAGGTGGTTCTGACTCATATCTATCCTATATAGGGTTTCTGAGGCTTTAAATCTTGGCAGAAGCAGAAAGTCTCAAATTTCTCCTGCATAACTGCTGGTGGACTTGAACTGCTGACCATATAGTTCACAGTTCTGTGCTATACTACAGAGCCATCACACTCCCAAAGAAGGACTGTTGTTTTTAAGTGCCATAGAGTCATTTTCAACTCATAGCGACCATGTATAGGGTTTCTGAGAAGCAGCTGGTGAGTTTAAATCACTGACCTTGCAGTTGAAACCAGCCTTGCGATTGAGTGCATATCATACAGTACCACACTGGGACTCCTTCTTGGAAATATGATCTTGGTGGTAGAAATGACACCAGAGATCACATGATAGAATTTCGCGAGATCAATGAGCTAGTCACCTGAAATGCCTCTTTTTAACAACAGAAACTGGTGAAAACACACATGTACCTCACCAGATAGAGTACACAGGAATCCAATTGACTACATCTTTGGCAAGAGATGATAAAAACCCCTCAATATCAACAATAAGAACAAGGCCAGGGGATAACTATGAAACAGATCATCAATTGTTCACATGTAAGCTCAAGTTGAAGCTTAAGAAAATTATAACATGCTTATGAGAGTCAAAGCACAACTTTGAGTATATCCCATCTGAATTTAGAGACTATCTCAACAATATATCTGATGCACTGAACACTAATGACTGAAGACCAAATAGGTTCGGGATGACATCAAGGACATATATACAAAGAAAGCAAAACATCATTTAGAAAGACAGAAAAGAAAGAAAATTACAAATAACTACATTAAAAAGTATTAAAATGTTGAAATTTACTTATTAATATTTAAATTTATTTACAAATTCATCAGTATTTATTATAATTGCATTTCCTAATTATTGTTGTTGCTAAGTCCTGTCAAGTTGGTTCCGATCCAGTATGGGGTTTCTGAGGAGTTGCTGGTAGATCTGAACTGCTGACCTTGTGGTTTGCAGTCCAGTGCTTATCCTACAGCACCACACCAGGAGTCCAATTTTAAGGATAAAAGCAAGGATGTGGTGGTAGCTAGAAGTCTGACGTGTAACAATAAACAATTATCACACTAAATGAAATACAGCATCCTTATATCTCTTTAACAGTTTGATAGAATATGATTCAAAAATAATTTTTTTTCAGGTTTCTTCACCCAGTTTTAAATGCATTCACATTCTATAATAAAGTTAATTGATTGGAAATGTCATGTATTTCATGGGTGTTGGTTAGGAGTAAGTGACAGAAGGATATCAAAAAATATATTACCCATATCTGGACTCTCCATGTCATCATCGTCATCTTGGATTTCCTCAGTGTGCACATTGTTTTCCACACGGGATATTATTAAATCAATATCATGCAATATTAAATAATCCACTGGCGTTCCCTAGAAATACATTTAATCAAGAAACATGACTAAAATAATGCTAAACATTTAGTATAAAAATTTATTTAACTTGATACTAAAATGAAACTAAACCTTTAAATTTCAATTAAAAAAATAAGAAAATTAACTTATCAAAATAAAAGATCCAAAGTATATTAAAAAATTTACTTAAAATAATGGCAAAAAAGAATTAACAATGTCACAAGTGAATTATACAGAAGTCTGTAACAGCAAATCCTACTTCAATATAAATGGATATACAATTTGATTGCAAATTTGTTGTTGTTCAGTGCCGTCGAGTTGGTTCCAACACTTAGTGACCTTGTTTAGGGTTTGAGGAGAAGTTGGTGAGCCTGAAACGCTGACTTTGAGGTTCAATTCAACTTTACAGTTCAGTGGATTAACCCACAGCACCACACCAGAACTTCTTGATTGCAAATAGCGCGTTTGAAAATTGATTATTTTGATGATCAAAGAACTATTCAAAGTAATTCTTCATCTAATATAATTCTACTGTAAAGTTCAATTGTCTGTAGTTATAAACATACAACTATTATGAGCTTCTAGATGATTTGGGGAATACCAAATTCTATTATATTAAGATCAATACAGTAAACTATTGAAAGTAAAAAAAGGCCCCACCCACTGTCACCAAGTAAATTCACAGACTCAAAATGGCTCTACATAAGTTTTCAAGATGGTAAATCTTTACAGCATCAGCCAGCTTCATCGTTCTCCCACAGAATGGCTGGTGGGTTTGAACTATTGATCTTGCAGCTAGCAGTTTATTACCTAAGCCCACAGCAGCACCACGGTTCCTTTACAAAGTCCCACTGTGAGTTTATTCTGACATCTCATCTCCATCTTTTTAATATTATACTCAAAACATGCAATTTTTGACTATTGCAAAAACAATAAAGTTTAAAAGTAGGCGAATCAAAACAACAATCAATCTGAGTATATTCTAATACATAAATGAACTGTGGCACACTTTTGATTAACAAACAAAACACTACCAACCCCCCAGCTGGTTCAGATTCACAGAAACCCTGTATAGTGTTACTAAGGAGTGGCTGGTGGATTTGACCTGCTGACCTCTTAGTAGAGTTTGCAATCCAAAGTTTATCCTACAGTGCCACACCAGGACTCCATTCATTACATGAATAATTTGGTTGCAAATAGGGCCTTTTAAAATTGATTATTTTGATAATCACAGAAATACTCAAAGTAATTCTTCATCTAAAATAAATCGACTATAAAGTTCAATTGTCATTAGCTATAAACATAAAACTATAATATTCAATATTCTTTTATCCCATCTGTAAATTTCATCAATTTTTGTATTTGTATAATGAAATTCTGAAGTGTTTACTCTATGTAAGTGCTTCTTTTGGACAACATTGTGAGGCTTGTATGTGTTATTACATATAAAAGTAGCTTAAACTTTATCAGTGCTATAGAGTTCTCACTATATTAAGTATAAACAAAGCCACCGAGTTGATTCTGACTCATGGTGACCGTGTGTGTCTCAGAGTAGAACTATGCAGCATATGGTTTTTTAACGGCTATGAAAGGCAGAACCTGTGCACGGTAAAACCTGTCAGAGAAGAAAAATTAATATATTTTCCACTAAAACAAGCAATAGAAAAGTGCTAAGACTGAATACCATCAAAAACAGAAAACCTGTGAGACTCAAAAAAGCAAGGTAATCCCATTCACTTCCAGCTCTCAACAGGTTTTGTTGTATTGCTTTTAGGGTCACAAGTACAAAATCTCTCTGAATACACAGACACTGTAGATCAACAAATAAAATGACTAACCTCTTCTGCTCTTTTGAAGATCACATTAGTGTGCTGAGGAATGTTCACTTCCAAAGAGTCCCTTTTTCAAAATGGAAACAAATGTTTTATGTTGCTACTTCAGAAGAACTATAGTCATTACATGATGTCACTATAGAGTAGAATTATAAGTTCTATCATTAAACAGTGTTTATGAAAAAAAAATTACTGTTTATTCAGTCTGAGAAATTTTATATATAAATACAGATATTCTAGATTCCATTTTAATCTATATCTTCCTTCATCAAGATTTAACACTACCAATTTTAATCAAGAAGTTAGCATAGCAACTAGTTCTACCTATAATGAAAATCTATGAGAGACTTCAGTTTAAAATAATTATATAAAAATAATATAAAAATAATCAATATTTTGCTGACTATAATTACCTTCAAGTAAATTTCAACTCAAAGCAACCCTATAGGACAGAAAATAACTGCTCCATAGGGTTTCCAAGGCTGTCTCAATCTTTGCATTTTTCTCTGCAGAGTGGCTGGTGGTTAGCAGTCAAACACTTTAACACTGTTCCACCAGGACTCCTTGCTAACTATATTGTTGTTAAGTGCCATCGAGCCCATTCAAACTCATAACAACCCATTTGGGTTTCTGAGAAGCAGCTGGTACGTTTGAACAGCTAACCTTGTGTTCATACTGAACTTGCATTCCAGTACTTATCCTACAGTGCCACACCAGGACTCTTGCTAACTATAGTAATATTCAATTTTGCGATACCTTAACAAGAGTAGAACTCCAGCTTTTCCCAGAAGACGCCAAGCAACCCATTCTGCAGTTCTTCTATCTGCTTCATATGTGGCTTGTTGACTAATAATAAAAATCAGTGGTAATCCTAGTTGGAGATGAACAGTTGTAACTTGCTGAGGATCTTCAGCAACTTCAGTCTTCATTTAAAAAAAAAAAATCATTAATCATATTATTACAACAACATCAGTTAATTCTTATTCATAAAATCACAAGATTTAAAAAAAAAAAAATCTGTGAAGCAGAATGCAGGACCTTATCCAGAAAATCAGCGACAGCAGAGATGGAGGCAGACATGGGGACATGGAAAAACAGAGCAGCTGAGGACTCTAGATTCATGGGAAGACAGGGACTAAGAGATGGCAGCCAGGAGTCAGACTTGCAGAATGTGCCCTTTGGTGGTGTAAATTATTATACATGCCTGAGTGTTTTTTAAAAAATTTAAAGCGCTAAAATGAATAAAGAGAAATACTGTTAACTGATGGTACATGGAGGGGATTATAACTATTCTAATGAAATGCAGTATATGATTTGTTGAATGTAAAATTGATGATCAGCCCTGTAAACTTTCACTCAATCCACAATTAAAAAAAAAAAAATTCTGTGAAATAAATCCAACATTAATATAAATTGTCTCTGAATTTCCTAAATTTATGTCTTAAATGTACCTATATAATTTTAAACACTATAAAACTTACAGGTTTTATAAGGAGTTAAACATGAAGTTATAACTATATAGATTATGTAAATTATTATGAAGGAATCATAATTAAAATGATATGGTATTGCTAAATAAAAAGACTTATCACTGCAATCGAACTATGAGTAAGGTACGGTATCTTTCATATGTAAGAATTTGCTGTATAATAAATAATACATTACAAAACTATGAAAAACATCTGAATTAAGACAGCAGATGGAATACATTTCATCTCACTCCTTTCAGAAATCCTAAGAATACAGCAGAAGAATTTTTAAAAAGAAATACACATATACGGATGTAAAGAAATGAGAAAAGGCAGCAAAATTTTAGAAGGTGGAGAACACAATAATAAATGGTGTACCAGACTCTACAAAGCAAACCCTAAGGAAGACTCTAAAACAGGGGTGGGGAACCTTTTTTATGCCAAGGGCCAAGTTTATATTTATAACATCACTCATGGTCCATACAAAATTACCAACTTAAAAATTAGCCTGCTATACAAATCGGGCTGCGAACCACAAGGTCAGCAGTTCGAAACTACCAGCTGCTCCGCGGGAGAAAGATGAGGCTTTCTGCTCCTGTAAAGATTTACAGCCTCGGAAACCCTGTGCAGGGTCGCTATGAGTCGAGACCACTCCACGGATCATAGCAACAACAACATGATGGCTGGAATTGCCATTTGTGGTTGCCTTAGCAGGACCAGACCAAATGATTTCGCAGGCCTTATACAGCCTGCAGGTAGGACATTCCTTATCCCTGCTCTAAAATGACAAAGAATAGGTAAAAAGCTTTGCAGAAACGGTTAGATCCTTAGATTCCCCTCCTCAAATTTATGAGTTTAGGGAGTTGTTTCTCCCTCATAACAATAAAAACATGAGCAACTTTTTAGGAACATCTGACAATGTACACATCATACCAAACCAAAGAACTAAGTATCTTAGCCCTGAGATGTCCCAATGCCCTCCTCCATTCCATTTCCAGAATGCTAGCAACCAGATCTCTGTCCTCTAGCAAAAGACTGGAAGACTCTCTTAAGAACCCTTCTCCCCTTAAGTTGAATAGGACCAATAAGATAGTAAGTAGTACATTGGTTGTTGTTATTAGTTAAGTGCCGTCAAGTCAATTCCGACCCATAGCAACCCTGTGTAAGGTTTCCAAGTAGCAGCTGGTGAGCTTGAACCACCGACCTTGCAGTTCAAATGGCTTTGCAGTCTGGTGTATTAGCCCACAGCGCCACACCGTTAATTATATAAGATTCTGTGATGCTGTTCAGGGCTGTTGAGTCAACTCTGACACATAGCGACTCTGTTTGTAGAATGAAACACTATCCATTCCTGGGTCATCAACACAATTGTTGTCAAGCCTGAACATTCTTGAATAATCTTGGAAAGAATCCTGAAGATACTAATAATGAGGCTCCCAAAAAAGCAGCAGCGCTTTTTGCTAAATAATTCTATGGAATTCAGGGTCATCAAATCCCACTGATACTCCTAACATTGCAGATCCATTTTCTAAATCCTGGACAGATATCCAGAGGAAACACACACCTGAGGAAAACCTCTAGCATAAATGATCAAACAGAAAAAGAATAACAACATGAAGGAAATACACAATATACAGGAAGCAGAAAGATTCAAAAATGATCCCTGATTACTACAAGGATATGAAAAGATACTGAATTCAGCAAGAATTGAAAAATAAAGTTTAATAAATCACCCAGAAGGTTAGAGATAGAAAAGAGGAGAGGTAATAAAATTTAAAATAAAGGACTAGCCCAAGAGGTCCAATATCTAAGTGACAGGTGTCACACAGAGAGAGAAAATAAAATGGGAAGAAATCATAACTAAAATAAATATAATTTTTTTTCCTGAACAAAAATACATGAAAAAATGTGGCATCAGGATTGGAGGAAGACTCATTAACAATCTGTAATATGCAGGTGCTACAACCATGTTTGCTGAAAGTGATTTTAAGTAAAAATCACTTAAAAGTGATTTTAAGGACATAATTACAATATTTACTGATGAAGATCAAAGACCACAGCCTTCAGTACAGGTTACATCTCAGTGTAAACAAAACAAAAATCCTCACCACTGGACCAATAAGCAACATCCATACCAATGGAAAAAAGACTGAAGTTGTCAAAGACTTCATTTTGATCAGATCAACCATCAACACTCAAGGAAGCAGCAGTCAAGAAATGAAACCACATATATTGCATTATCAATAACCTCATATACATGTGAAAGTCGGACAGTGAATAAGGAAGACTGCAGAAGAATTGATGCATTTGAGTTATGATGTTGGAGGAGAATATTAAAAGTACATGGGCTGCCAAATGAAGAAACAGATCTGTGTTGGAAGAAGTACAGTCAGAGTGCTCCTTGGAAGCCAGGATGGCCAAACTTCAGCTCTTATACTTTGGACATATTATCAGGAATCACTGGAGAAGGATATCATCTTTGGTAGAGTGTAGGGTCAAAGAAAAAGAAGACGACCCCAAACGATATGTACTGACACAGTGGTGGCAGAGATGGGACGGGCTCAGGCATAGAAATGATTGTGAGGTTGGCCCAGAACCAGGCAGTGTTTCGTTCTGTTGTGCATAGGGTCGTTATAAGTCAGTACTGACTCAATGGCACCTAACAACAACAACAACAACAAAGCACATGAGTTACCAGATTGAAAGAATTCACTATGTAACCGATATAGTAGATAAAAGAAGATACATAGGAAAATGCATTCTTGAAAACTTTCCCATTAATATTTAACAAAACTCTAAATATTTTCCAAAAAAAATCTAGATTCAAAGATGCACCCCCAAATTCCTACTCTCTGGTTTATACATCTTATATAACGCCCCATTCTCCCCTTAAGTTGAGTAGGACCAATTAGATAGCAGTCCATCGGTTAAGGTACATTATGTAAGATTCTGTTGTGTTGTTAGGTACTGTCAAGTCAGTGACTCTGTAGAATGAAACACCATCCAGTCATGGGCCATCAACACAACTGTCATGTTTGAGCCCATTGTTGCTGCCACTTTGTCAATCCATCTTGTTGGGCGTCATCCTCTTTTTCACTACTTTACCCAGCATGATATCCTTCTCCCGGGACTGGTCCTTTCTGACATGTCCAAAGAACAGAAGGTGAAGTGTCATCAACCTCTTGTCTATGAAGACAAGTTCATCCAAGACAGATTTGTTTGTTTTGACAGTCCATGGAACTTTCAATGTTCTTTGCTAATGCCAAACTCACTGAAAATTCCATTTCTTGGGTCAGGCGCACCTTAGTTTTCCAATCGGCATCTTTAAAGAGGTCTTTGGCAACCCATTTGCCTAATGAAATACATCATCTGATTTCTTTACTGCTGCTTCCAAGAGAATTGATTGTGGACATAAAGAAAATGAAGTCTTGGATGACTTTAATCTTTTCTCCATTTATAATGATTGGTCCAGTAATGAGAATTTAATTTTCTTTACATTGAGGCACAATCCGTATTGAAATCTTTGATCATTAACTATTTCATGTCTTCTTCCCTTATAGCAAGCAAGATTGTGTTATCAGCATATCATAAATTGTTAATGAGTCAGTCTTCCTCCAATGCCACATTCTTAATATAATCCAGCAGATTATTTGCTCAGCATACAGACTGAGTATGGTGCACGCCTTTACTGATTTTAAACTGAATCCCTTTATTCTATTGTAACAACTGCCTCTGCATCTAGGTATAGGTTCCTCATGAGCACAATGAACTGTTCTAGAATTCCCATTCTTTGCAATGTTATCCATACTTTGTTATAATTCACACAGTCTAATACCTTTGCGTAGTCAATAAAGCACAAGTAAACATCTTTCTGGTATTCTCTGCTTTCAGCCAAGAACCATCTGTCATCAGCAATGATTCTCATTGTTGATGTTAAGTGCCATCGAGTCGGTGCCAATTCATAGCATTTCTACGCACAGCAGAATGAAGCACTGCCCAATCCTGGGCCAACCTCACAATTGTTGCAAACTTGAGCCCACTGATGCTGCCACTTTGCCAATCCATCTCGCTGGGGGTCTTCCTCTTTTTCTCTGACCCTCTACCTTACCAAACATGATATCCTTCTCCAGACTGGTCCCTCCTGACAATATATCCAAAGTAAGAGAGACAAAGTCTGGCCATCCTGGCCTTCAAGGAGCACTCT
>NW_006408712.1:4505299-4508324 GCF_000296735.1 Chrysochloris asiatica
AACCGCTGACCTTAAGGTTCGCAGCCCGATTCGTAACCACTACGCTACCAGAGTTCCTTGATAGGCCTCATTAAATCTCTTAAATCCGGTTTGAATTTAGGAAAGCTCCCCTGTTGATATAGGGACATTAAAAATTTAAACATTTAAAAATTATCTTCAGCAAAATTTAATTGCATGTGATATTAATGATGTTGTTTAATGATTTCCACATTCTGTTGGGTCACCGTTTTATGGACTGGGCACAAATATGAATGTCTTCCAATCACTTAGCCAGGTGCTATCTTTCTGTTGTTTTTTTCTCTTTTGAGATTATAATGAACATGGTCACACTACAAGTCACATTACAAGTAAAGTCACAATTAGGACAGAGAATGCTCCAAAGCCTGTTTTGGTCATCCAAGATTAAAAATGGCTGACCCCTAAAAATATGTACAAAAATATAAAATGTAAATTAAAAATACAAAGAAATTTTCCTTTTTAAAGAACTTTTAAGAACAAAAGTAGAGCCTTGGTTCTTTTTTCTCAACTGTTGCAAATTCAAGTTGTGGTTTTGGTTGCATAGTGGTGAGTATGTGTTCTCTGCAGATGACACTGCCCAAAGTGGGCAGGTAGGCCTCTCTCTACTGGAAGGTGACCACGTTGAGATTCTGAGACAGGAAGTGGAGGGTGACTAGGTTACCGTGGCCTTTTTGTTTTTAAGTTTAACTTTTATGATTTTGCTGTTGAGCCATCCTCATAGGTCTTCTGCTTCTTGGTGTCAATGTCATCATCCTCATCCTCTTCAGCAGCCTACTGGCCTGTAGCTGCCTCGGCCTCCTAATCTTTATCTCCATCTTCTTCCCCACCATCACCTTCTTCTTCCTCGTGTACCTCACTGTCAGCCTCCTGTTCCCATTAGTGGGTGCATTTCTTCCATTCTGTTTCTTCCACAAACTTCCCCTTCCCCTTTAAGTCCTCAGTGGAGATCACGGAACTGAGGCATGCCATTAATCAGCTAAGAGAGCAAGAGTGCAGGGACTCTGGCAAGAGAACTGCCAACCAAGGAGAAGAAGCAAGGCAGAGGAGGTTGTGGCTCAGCTGGAAGCTGAGCTAGACCAGGAAAATTCTATACAAGTTCACAGAGTTGGAATCAAAATAACCACCACAACCGCCATGACCAGTTTCCTTTTGGTTTTTTACCTCCAGGCCTTTGCAAACTTCTTTGATACTTGACATTGTCTTCTTGAGCTGCCCTTTAAATTTTATATTCTGTTCTTTTAATTTCTCTAAGCTCAAGAGCAAGTTCAGAGTTTCTTCTGACATCCATTTTGGTTTTTTCTTTCTTTCCTGTCTTTTTAATGACCTTTCGCGCTTTATGTATGAAGTTCTTGATGCCATTCCACAACTAACTCTTCTGATTTTCAGTTACTGCTTTCTTATGCATTAAATCTATTCCTGAGCTGTCTCTAAATTCAAGTGCAAAACATTCAAGTAATGTTTTGGCTCTGGTGAACTTGTTTTAATTTTCTTCTGCTTCAGCCTGAACTTCCATATGGGCAATTGTTGGTCTGTTTCACAGTTGGTCTCTGCTGTGTTTTGGGGGGGTTTTGTTTATGATATTGAGCTTCTTTCTCCATCATCTCTTCCCCCAGATGTAGTCAATTTTATTCCTGTGTATTCCATCTGGGGAGGTTCACATGTATAGTCACTGTTTATATTATTGAAAAAGGTATTTGCAATGAATACATCATTGGTCTTGTAAATTTCTATCATGACATCGACAGTATCATTTCTATTACCAAGGCAATATTTTCCAACTACTGATCCTTCCTTTTTGTTTCCAACTTTCACAGCTCAATCACCAGTAATTGCCAATGCATTTTGATTGCATGTTTGATTAATTTCACACAGAAGAAGTAGAATTCTTCAGTTTCATCATCACTAGCTTTAGTGGTTGGTGCATAAATTTAAATAATAGTGGTATTAACTAGTCTTCTTGTTGGCATATAGATATCATCGTAACACTGCCGTTATTTCAAGAGAGATCTTGAGATACTGTTTTTGATGATGAATGTGATGCCATTCCTCTTCAACTTGTGGCTCAAGGTATAGTAAACTGTTTGTTTGTCAGATTCAAAATGACCAATACTCGTCCACTTCAGCTCAATAATGCCTAGAATATCTTTATGCATTCCATCTCATTTTTGAGGACTTCCAATTTTTCTAGATTCACACTTCGTACATTCCACATTCCAGTTATTAATGGATGTCTACAACTCTTTCTTGTCATTTTGAGTTCTGTTCCATCATTAAATGAAGGTCCCAAAAGCTTTACGCCACCCTTGTCATTAAGGTCAACTCTACTTTGAGGAGACAGTTTTTCCTCAGTTTTATTGAGTGTGTGACAACCTCAGGGGCTCATCTTTGGACACTATATCAGACAATTTTCTAATGTTAATCATATGATTTTCAGTGACTAACCATTCAGAAGTGTTTCGTCTCTCCTTCTTCCTAGTCTGTTTAAGAATGGAAGCTCCACTGAAACCTGTCTACCATCGGTGACTCTGCTTGTATGTAAAATACCAGTCACATACTTTCAGCATCAAAGCTATCACAGTATGATAAACTGACCAATGAGTAATGGAGATTCAGTTATAGGCTCAAACATATGCAGGGTTCACAAGAGTGTGTGACACTGTACTGATAGCTTTGTAGAAGTTGTAAAATTGTAAGGAGACCATGCACTTAGGACCTGTGAGTCCTGGCTAAGAGCCAATAAAAAAATGGGGACCACAATATAAATAAAAATGGAGGAATATGCAGTAAAGCATTATATATCACTAAAAAGCCAGGTATACCTTGCTACTTTCCCCAGTCGCCTCCTCAAAGCAGAGTTGACAAAGATGACCATGATGACGTGAACAGAGTTAAGTTCGGGGTAGAAATGCTCACAGAACCTTCATTTGCTAATGGGCCACAAATCAAAATAAAGAGAAACAGCTGTAAACATCCATTGAAAATCGGAACATGAAATGTATGAAGCATG
>NW_006408712.1:4511842-4531405 GCF_000296735.1 Chrysochloris asiatica
AATTACCTATTAAAATGTGCCTACGTTCAAGAGTCCTGAAAGTGACCTCAAGATGCACAAATAGTAAATTTAAATTTTCAGAAAAATGATTATAAAATACATATAAGCTAATCTATTTTAAAATCTTATCAGATATTTACATTTGAAGATTCTTATTTGAAATTCTGGTAAAACTTCCCTTCTATCTATCATATATAATCTAAATCAATTATGTGTTAAATCATCAGCATTTCAAAATGCCCTTAGTACTAATCAGCAGGATAATAACTGAGCCATTATCCCATTTCTTTTCATGATCTAGAACCTTAAGAGTAAATCTAGGATAGTACATGTCTATCAGAATTTCACTTAACTGGCTCAGGCTTGAAATTCACTACAAAATTCTATTATTAAGATTTATTTTCAGAGACCTCAGATAAGCAAAGCACTGATAAAGAAGAAGAACTAAGTTGGAGGCCTCTCACTTTCTGATTTCAAAATTTTACTAAACAGCCAAAGTGACCAAATCAAGTACAATAAAAGATACACAGATCAATGGAAGAGAACTGAGATCCCAGAAGTAAATCCATCCATATACAGTCAGCTGATCTTTGTGGCAAAGGGCCAAAACATATTAAATGGGGGAGAAACAGTCTCTTCAACAAATGACACTGGAAAAACTGGAAAGCTACTTACAGATGAATGAAAAAAACCTTATTTCCCATCATATATAAAAACAAACTCTAAATACCTAAATGTAAAACCTAGAACTATGAAGACCATCAAACAAAAAATACGTACAAACTTAGGGGCTCTTCTACATAGCATATATATACTATCAAGCATTACAAAATACATACAAACTGTAGAAGACAAAATAGATTATTACTAGGACTGTCTAAAAATTAGACATTTATGTAAATCAAAAGTTTTTGCCAAAAGAGTAAAAAGGGAGCCACTAGGAAAAGGTTTTTGCAACAAAACATCAGACAAGGGATAAATCCTAAAATTTATAGAAAACTGTAAGACCTCTACAAAAAAAAAAAAAAAGACAAACTCAATTAAGAAATGGGCACAGGACATGAACAGACACTTTACCAAAACAGACATTCAGGTAGCCAACAAACATATGAAGAAATGTTCACGATCATTAGTCATTGTTGTAGTTAAGTGTTATCGAGTCAGTTCTGACCCACAGAGACATTATATAGCATTTCCGAGGAGCAACTGGAAAGCTTGAACCACCAGCTTTGCAGCAGTTCAAACTGACTTTACGATCTAGCACATTAACCCACAGTGCCACACCAGGACTCCAGGGTTTCCGAGACTGTAAATCATTCCAGGTGCAGAAAGCCTCGTCTTTCTCCCACAGAATGGCTGATAGTTCAAACTGCTGACACTGACTTATCAGCTCAACTTGTAACCACTATGCTACCAGGGCTCCCTAGCTAATTAGCCATTGGTGGTGATGGTGGCCGTGTGCCGTGGAGTCAGTTCCGATTCATAGCAACCCTGTACAGGGTTTCTGAGGCTGTAAATCATTACGGGAGCAGAACGCCTCATCTTTCTCCCATGGAAAAGCTGGTAGTTTCAAACTGCTGACCTTGTGGTTCACAGCCCAATTCATAACCACTACGCTACCAGAGCTCCTTTAGAGAGAAGCAAATCAAAACAATGAGCTATCACCTCACTTCAGTAATAATAGCAAAACTCAAAAAATAGAAAACAACAAATGCTGGCAAGGGTATGGAGAGACTGGAACCTTTCTGCGTTGTTGGTGGAACTGTTAAATTGTTCACTGAGAAAAATGGTATGGCGCTTCCTCAGACAGTTGGAAATAGAAATATTATATAACACAGCAATCCCTCTACTTGGTATATATCCACAAGAAATATTAACCAGGGCACGAGTATATATATGCACACTGAGATTCTCGCAGCACTATTCACAATAGCAAAAAAATGGAGACAGCCTAAATGCCCATCAATGGAAGAATGGATAAACAAACTTTGGTACATAAATACAATGGAATACTATGCAATGTTTAAAACGATGAACCAGCCTGGAACAACTAGAGCAACAGAAGACACATCTTTAAAGAAAGATCAGCCCAAAACAAAAAGGCAGTATGGCTGGCTACTACAAGAATAAGCAAGTTGTTCACCAGGAAGCCATCAAGGCAAGCAATCACGTCCCTTCAGGACAAAACCCCCTCCAAGACAAACTCAAAGGGAACACACAAGCAGGCATGTAAGTTTGCTAATGACCACATTGGTCTACTGGTGAGTAGAAGAGAAGGAAAGGCAGTAATGGAGAAATGGGCTGAGTTCAACCACGTTCCATAGACTTCTGTTGACCTTGAGATGAGAGAAGAGGAGGGGCTGGTTGGTCCAAAGTGTGGTAAGGCCTGGGGACACCTGAGCCTATGGACAAGGACAAAGCCATGAATGGCTAGAGCTGAGAGTGAAGCATCCAGCTGATAATGAAGTGAGGGAGATGCAAAAGAACACCCAAATTTTCAGATAGTACCCATTGGACCTAGCCTCGATAGCTTGAATCAGAACTCGAATAGAGGAAGATAAAAAATAAAACAATTTTTGATACAGAAAACGAGGATAAATTGCTATAATTTGATGAACTTGACCTATACTCATGGATGTAGTAGCTCAAAACACCAACTGAGAGGGAAAGAGTCTCCATATCAAGTATCAACCCTATCCTCTCTGTACACAGGGCTGATAGGGACAGGCAACTTAGGTACTGGCTACCTAAAATAAGGGGGCCGTAAAGGGGGAGTAGTTAATCTTACAGCCCAGAAACAGAGGACCCTGGGACCATCAAGGGAGAAGAGCACAAGCGGAATGTGAGATCCTATCCATAGAAGCAGTGCCAACAGAGATGGAGGCAGAGATGAGGACATGGAGAGAGGGAGCAGCTGAGGACTCTAGACTCATGGAAAGAGAGAGACTGAGTGCTAGCAGCCAGGAGTCAGGCTTGTAGAATGGGCACTTTGGTGGTTTAAATGATTACATATTCCTGAGTGTTGTTGTGTACCTCTCCATTTGGTCCTAAGCCATTCTCAAAACAACTGCTATGTTTAAGCCCATTGTTGCAGTCGCTATCTCAATTCCTCTCACTAAGGGGCTTTCTCTTTTTATCTTATCTTCAGCTTTACCAAGCATGATGCCCTTCTCTAGGAATTTCACAAATTGAGTAACTAACTTCCAAGATCTAGTTCCTGGTGGGGGAATGACAGCATTACTTTTTTGAAATATATTTGTTGCACTGATGATTTTTACTGGTGCTTTTTTACAGTAGGTTTGACGTGGGCATACCTACTGCTTCTTTTGCATTTTCTCCCAGCAAATTTGTTTATGACCAACCCCTTACTCTGGTGGTGTAATAAAAAAAAACACCAACCATCCCTCTCACAGCACTCTCTACTCGTCTGGGTTTAATAATTCATTGTAATGACAATACAGATCTCAGACACTGAAGTCAGTTATGAGGTTTTTTAGGGAAGTTAATATATTATAATACAAGGTTCAGGGCACAGTTCTTTCAGTCAAGTGTCCCCCTTCTGTTTCCTCCACACCACCACCAACCCTGCCTGCAGGTAGGTCTCTGCCCGTAGTTCTCTGCCCTATGCCAGCTACGCTACAAAACTTTTTTGACACTACAGATAAATGCCCAAAGAGCATTCTACTCTGCAGTCATTATCAATTCAAAGGCATTCAGCTCTAGCTCCATGTGACAGTAAACCTAGCTCCCACAATGAAGTGCCTGGAGGGAGGCAGACAAGCCTCCTGCCCTAAGTCACTCAGCTTTACTTGTTCTATGGGCCAGGAAACCCACCACACAGCCTGGTGCTGTGACTCATACACTCTGGATCTTGGTTCTGCTGCTGCTGCCCTGTCACTCCTCTTGTGTCACAGCTTGGTCTCCTGATCCAAGAGGTTCAATACACAGGAATCTCAGAGTCCCAACGATGGACTCCACTCCTGACTCTTCTTCCTTGATGTTAGTGTGACACCTCCACCTCCTGCTTCCGAGACGGCTCATTTTATACCTACATTAGAGTTCCAAGTTTTCACAATTAACTCTGTTAACATCACTTAGCCAAATCATAAAATCTTACCAGCATCTTCTCCTAACTTCTCTCACCTAGACCCATTACAGAGACATATTATATAATTACCTACACCACAGGTATCATGTGTTCTCCACAAAGCAAGCCATCCTTCACCTTATGGATGAGCACCATGATGACATAACCCTGATCAAAGCTACATAAGGATTTGTTACTGTCAGCAGTGTGTGGAAAAGTGTTTTCATTTTCTGCTTTTCCATCATACTCAGTTCAGTTGCAACAGAAACTAATCTCTGTAAACTGGTATACTCGTAAGCATTTGTTGAATTATTTATCCTTTCTGAATTCTATGTAAATGTTGCTGGGCTATTAAACATATCAATCAAAAGACTAGTACTTGTATATGCTCTGGCTGAAGGAGCTGGGGGCAAAATGTAGTAATTCTTTCCAACTATGTTGCTTCCTCTTCATCAATGGCAAAGATAGGTTGAGGCAGTCTAGATGTTGGAGTAGAGATTGCAGTCTTTATTTTTTTTCTATCATATTCATAATTTTCTCTAGTAATTTGGTGACATCATCACAGGTTTCCTTATACCTTAAGCAATTTGGAATTAAGTAATTCTGTAAGCTGTAAGTGTAAAACTGCTGAGTTTGTCAACCAAAAATCAGAATTACTTTAGCTCTTCAAGCAGAACTTCTTAAAAACCATCTGTAATAAATTTCTGGATTTCATTTTAGCAAGAAGTAATTGTTTCCACACATTCAATTTCTGTGTTCTCATATTTTAGTGCATTTAATCCTTCTTGACTTTTCCTTCTGGATATTCTTCAGCTAAGCTTCAGATTTAAGGGAAAAAAAACTAAATTATTACTGTGTTCTGTTTGGTATCATTTTAGGGTTGCATTAATATACATTTCACTTGTCTTCTCAAGTTCATGTATGAATTTTTTTTGTTTTCCAAGACTGTCAATGAATTTCTTGTGTGTCCTAGAAATCTCAATGGGAGTATGCCCCTCAGTTAACAGAGGACCCATAAGCAATCTCACCATCTTGACCATCATTGTAGGTTTTTCTTCTATGATCCTAACAGTCTTTTTGTACTCTGTACCTTAGGTTTATTAAAATATAATAAACTGTTCTATAACGTTCTGGTAGATGCTTTTAGTGAGCCATTTCACCTCCTCTGGTCCCCCCAATATGACTACAGTGAGCAAGGGAGGATGCAGAAAAATGCGGGAAGACAGAAGATGACATGGAAAGCAACGGGACACCCTGAACACATCTGAGGGGCTCTCAGTGGCTGGCTACTGCCACCATAGCCATCAGCCACAAATGCCCATGTGTGCCTCAGTCACAAAAGTATCAATACTTAACTAACAGCTACTGACCACGAGGACCTGAAAAGGCCCTTGCTTTACATTGTAAATTTTAACCTGCAGTCTATTCTAAAAGAACGTAAAGCAACCTCAAATACTGCTATAGCCAAATGTTTAAAATATCACAATGAAAACATGACCAAACCAGCTCAGAACCTTTTTACATCATCCTACTTCCAATAAAGGAAGGCTTACCCATCTCACCAAAAGTCTCAAGGAATCTTTCTAAGTCATTTTCTTTCCTATACTTTGTATTAATTTGCTCCACTCAGATCAATGAAAGTCCAATAATCTATGCTTCGTTGTCTCTCTCTACCAAAACGTTCTATGCTGAAACCAAGTTTATTTGGACTTTCAGCTCAGTTTTCCAAGCCTGTACTGAGGTTCAACATTGCCTCTCACATCATTCTTCAATCTATGGTAATAACCACTCCTACCAATCCTAGTGTCTATACAGGTTTCTGTAGCCTGTGCCTTAAACCTAGTTGTCTAGAAAAAGATGCTTAGGTAATGATGTGCTTGCACATCATTTTTGAGGGTTGAAACAAACTTACTTCAGAAGAGAACTTCACTGCCAAATTACTTTTCCTTTTGGGTGAACAGTGGTTTAGCACAGGGTGACTGGCATTACACAATTCCACAGAGAATCATTCACATGGTAGTTTAAAGAACTCACTATTCAAATAAAATACAAAAAGGGAGAGAGTACCTTAATGAGAGGTCCTAGATGAGTAAAAGAATAATATGGGACAAAACTCAAAAAAAAAAAAAAAAAGACCAGGCTTATTGGTCAGAAGAGACTAGTAGAACTCCCAAGACTATGGCCCAGAGCCACCTTCAGAGCTAGAAATAAATTCGTCCCCATGGATGAATTTTCCATCCAGACACTATTGTTTGGATCTATAAGGTGAACAGAAATACTAGAGAGGCACAAACACACTCTTTCGAATAATCAACCATTTGAGATCAAAATGGCAATGTTTTCCCAACGACAAAGATCAAAACGCAAAAATGGTTAGGGAATAAGGAGGAATGGAAACTGGAAACAGGGAGTAAGTGGGATGAGTGATGCTACATTGTGGGGATTGCAACCAATGACATAAAGCACAATGTGTATTCATTTTTTAATGGAAAACTAATTTGATCTGTAAACTTTTACCCAATTCACAATTTAAAAAAATCAAATTAAAATATACTCTTGAATTTTTGTTAAGCCATGTCCTCAAGTGATCCCACACCTAATTGAATCCCAAGTCATTATGAAATATTCAAAGTTTTACTTTAAATTTCAAAATTAAATCTATGAATTTCCCAGTAAATACACTAAAGTAAAATAAGATCAGAGATTCTCACTCTTCACTATCTATCTGTCTCTCTCTCTCTCTCTCTATATATATATATATATATATGTATATATATATATATATAATTTAATGGCAAAAGAAAATTCATAAGCAACAACTTTAAGAAATTAGCCCAATTTTAAGCCACAACCGTGGCAGCAAAAGAAGAAATAGAAGACATTAGAAAAGTTGGTACAACTCTTAATCTTGTATTCAAAGGTAAAGCTGGTACTGATGAGTAGGCAAAATCCTGAGAATTCTTAATCCTACCCCAATCTCTAAAGAGAAGACTTGTAGGTATAAGTAGACTGGCATCTCTCTGTATATATTAGAGTTCAATATTGATATGGGAAACTCAAATAAAATCAAAGGGCAATAAGATACATCCCCTAATACCCAAGTGCAAAAGAAAGGTAAAGGAAAAAATACCTTTAAAAGACAAAATCCCACCAAACAGTAAGAAACTCAAAATACAGAACTCAGGAAGGAAGTTGGTGGAATGACAGCTGGAAAGCTAGAATCTACGAGTATTTCAATGTAGGAGTAAGACTTTTAAAAAGTGGGAGTTATGATTACAGAAGAGAATGTAAGTGTTAAAACCATTAATAATGTAAAAATAACATTCTTGTTATTGTTGTCCAGGGAGTCAATTCCAACTAATAGTGACCCTAGATGAACAGAACAGAGAAGTCCCCCAAGGGTTTCCTAGGCAGTAATCTTTACTGGAAGGATCCCCAGTAGGTAGCGGATTACGAGCTGGGCTGCTAATCTGAAGGTCAGTAGTATGAATCTATTAATTGCTTCCCAGGAGAAAGATGAGACTTTCTGCTCCTATAAAGATTTCAGCCCCAGAAACCCTATACAGGTCACTATGTGTCAGAACAGACTCCATAACACATAACTACCACCACCGCCACCATTCTTTACTGGAGCAGACTGCCAAGTTTTTCTCCCTCAGGGCAGCTGGTGGCTTTGAACTGCCAACCTTTCAGTCACAGTTGAGCACTTAAATACTGTGCCACCAAGATACCTAAAAATAATAACACAACTGAAAAACAACAGGAAGCTAAGAGGAGCCAAAATTGATATTAACGTATAAAGATTAACTTTCTCATCTTTCAAAACCAGGAGTAATTTGATGCTATTTAATATAGAAACACAGAAGTCCTGGTATGGTGCTGTGGGTTAATGCACCAGACTGCAAAGCCATCTGAACTGCAGGATTGGCAGTTCAAGCTCACCAGCTGCTCCTTGGAAACCCTATACCGAGTCACTATGGTTCAGAATTGACTCGACGGCACTTAACAACAATATAGAAACACAAGGAGCTCTGGTAGCGTCGTGGTTATGAATCGGGCTGCGAGCTGCAAGGTCAGCAGTTCAAAACTACCAGCTTTTCTGTGGGAGAAAGATGAGGCTTTCTGCTCCTGTAAAGATTTACAGCCTGTACAAGGTCACTATGAGTCAGAACCAACTCCACGGCACATAACCACCAATATAGAAACACAGTTTGTAAAAACAATAATGATTTTTATTTCCTAACACTCTGGTAGCATAGTGGTTGTGAGTCGGCCTGCTAACCTCAAGGTCAGCAGTTTGAAACTACCACGGAAGAAAGATGAGGCTTTCTGCTTCTGTAAAGATTTACAGCCTCAGAAACCCTATAGAGGGTCACTGAGTTGGAAGTGACTCCACGGTACAACAACAACAACACAACATTTTACATAGTCATTTTCAACTTGGAGATATTTGCTAAAGAGCCCTCTAATAATGAATGTACACTTATGAAAATTCAGCAATCCCTCCAGTTTCATATCAGCTTTTGTTGTTGTTGTTGTTGTTAAGTGCCGTAGAGTCGGTTCCGACCCATAGCGACCCTGTACAGCTTTTACTTCTATTCAATTCAAATAAAATTAAATACAATACTTCTTACTATAAAACAGCATGATGATGGTGGTGGTTTTGTGTCATGGAGTCGGTTCCGACTTATAGCAACCCTGCCTAGGGTTTCCGAGGCTGTAAATCTTTATGGGAACAGAAAGCTCCCACGTAAGTGCTGGGAGTTTATAACTGCTGATCATAAGGTTAGCAGCCCAATTCATAACCACTACATTACCAGAGCTCCATATAAAACAGCATATATAATATTATATGCCCAAGTTCATCTATCCATCCTCTATCTAGACATATCTACATTTGTCAGAGATGACCGGTATGATGGCTGTTCATTTCTTAATGAAGAGACAAGGTGACTTATTTTTTACTTGTTTCTTTATATTTTGTTGCATTGTTAGCATTGTAATGCACAGTCATTATCCTTATTTTAAAAAGTACTGAGTAAGAAGTTCTACTGGATAATCCTTCAAAGTTTCAGAGAGAAAAGCCTGGTGATCATATCAAATAGTGAGTCCTTAATAAAAATTCTTTCAGGCTAACATTAAGAAGTGGGGAACCATAAATTCCTGTAGTTCCAATATTTACCAACTTTTAAAACATTTGCATAATATCAAAGCATACACAGAAAAGATCTTTTAACCATGATGTGAACTGTGTGGTTGGAGAATGGTCACCAAAGCTGAGAATTCATTCTAGCTACGACAGAAAAATTCTACTTGTACATTGCTACACTGAGAATTCAATACAAAATGCTCAAGATGTTAATATATTTTATGAATAGTCTATATTCTTTAGTAAAGAACTACCCATAAACCCCTGTAAGTGAAAGAAATATGCCCAAAGAAAAGGGAAAAGATACAGCTTACCTAAGTAAAACTCTTTTCTGTGAATCAAAATTTAATAAATTTTATGTACAAGTTAGCTAATATTTTTATATAAGACACATACCAAGAGAGGTGCTTGCATTATCTTAATAAATCGATGAATGCTCAGGGTAGTCAATGGCTGTTCCATTAGTGTTCTTCTACATTGCTGGATATAGTCCAAGACTGGTTTGCAATGGAAAAAGTAGAGGTGTGCATATTCTATGTTTGCAGTACTACAAATAAAAAAGTAGGGACAGATTTACTTAATCAAGTTCAATGTGTGATCTTCTACCACCCAGAAATGTAGACCAACACATCTTTGTGTCTTAAGTTTCATGCTTTTTGAGTCGCTATTTTGGCAAAAGTCTACAAGTATAATATTAGAATAACATAAATGTATGCAAAAAAGAAAACAGGGTATTAAATAATCTTAATATTTTGAACTAACCACACAAAGTTGTATAAGCAATTATTTCTTAAACTCTCTCATTATGATACCATCTAAATTAGGTTATAAACAGGTATAAGAGGAGACTTCAAAATATTTGTGGAAAAAATCCATTATCTTTTCACTCCATTTTTCCATGAACTTTATGAGGTTTATATATTAATTTTTCTTTTTTTTTTTTAAATAAAAGGCTGTCACCTTATGAACAATGAGAATATCTTCAAATATAGTTGCATCACTAGAGCTATGCTAAATAAAGCTTTGTACAAATTTTCTAGGTTTAATTTAAACCCAAAGCTGTTTTGAATAAACTTCAGCCAAAACATGCCTTAAGATAGAAACCATGTGACAGTTAGTGGGAGTTTGTGAGCTTGTTTCGGCAGATATGCCTTATAATTTGAGTTTTGGCATTCCCTTCAATTTGAGAATTCAAATATAAATTTGTAGTGGGGTGAGTTTTGCCAAAATTAAAATAGCGTTTTTTTTAATCTCCGTATGACGTTAGTACACATAAAAAGCCCACTGCCATCAAGTAGATTCCGACTCATAGCGACCTTATTTCCAAGGCTATAAAACTTTATGAAAGCAGAAAGCCTCATCTGTCTCCCTCCGAGTGGCTGATGGGTTAGTTGTTGTTTTTATGTGCTGTGGAGTCAGTTCCGACTCACAGCGACTGTGTACAGGGTTTCCGAGGCTGTATGGTTTGGCAAAAAACACCAAATTTTATTTTTAATGCTATTTTAATTCCTGATAAATGCTTATACTGACTTTCAATTTTAATTACAAGTAATTTCAAATAGATTAAATTATTAAAGAAATCTCACTCAAAGATTTACTTAATGCCTGCAATGTTAGGCCAGACCCCATGCTAAAGTCAGAAGCCAATGATGAGTAAGATAATTCGAACACTTAAGGGCTCAAATAAAGGAGATATATTTAGTAAACAAATAATAGATCAGTACACAAAGTGGCATAAGCAACACAGAAATATATCATTCTGTCTCAAGTTGAGGAAGAGAAAGAAAAGAAAAGGAAAAGAAGACCAACATAGAAAGAACTTCAACATAAAGAATAACTTCTCCATAAGCTATGAAAAACTGGCATTTCAGGTACAATAAAATATATCATTTTTGAAGGACCTCTCAATAGTCCTACGCTGCTGAGAGGTAAGTATTGAGAGCATGAGGATCCAGATGTTAGGGTACATACACTTAGTGTCACACTAGGACTCCAAAATCCACCGTTCTTGTCATTGTAACTCCTCACCATCATGTTATCTGAGAATTATAATGAAAACATCTCAATTTATGAACGGGACTCCTAGCCAAAAGACGGCTTAGTCAGACACTCCACACCATCCCTCCTCTAAGGCGAAGACTTGAGAAACATACTGAAGGCAATCCTGGAACCCTGAGCATCAAATGAAAGGATAGAGAACTAGGCTGAACACCGATTGAAAGAATAATCTGACTAAAAACAGTGAAAGAGAAGAAAAAGAGCAGAGGGGTCCAGCCAGCCAGCATGGCACAGCATGGACATCTTGAGACAAACAGAGCAGCAATTTCAAGGAAGGAGCACAGAATGCAACTTCATAGAATTCCCAACAGGACAAAGAGCAACTATGTAGCCATACCCAGAAGGAGATAAAGTTCCAATTGCCAACAGCAGCCAACAGAAGATCCCAAGAACCCTAATTGGGTGACCAGAAAAGCACGTTCCCCCTTCCACACTCTGATGATTAGTGGGACAATCTCTCTTATCCCTGTAGCCCAACCTCCAGGAACCAAATTACAATTCCCCCTTCTCTTCCTACCCAGGCTCAACTGCCACCCTCCCACTTACCCTAACCTTCCTCCAGCAGCAGCAGGTCACTTGCCTCACACACAAAGCAGCCTAGCAGTGAGTGGTATACAGCCGAGGTACAGTACCAGCCAGTCAAGTTGAGACAGACCACTCCAGTACAGTGTCAGCCAATCACCCCACTCCTTCTACCCACCAAGCCAGGCCAGCAGCACTGGCTGCTCACCCCACTCCTCCTACCTGCCAGTCTAGCAGAGCTTCCCTCCTTCCTCCCCATGCTTGTCAAGATGCACTTGTCCCTCCCCTTTCCCTCTACCAGGCAGTGCACAACTACACGTATACACAATGACCATGAGCATAATGAGGACCCACTCGCACAGCCCCACTGTGAGAGAGGTGACTGCAGTGCAATTGTGTGTCACTACCACTCACAACCCCATCTGATGGTAGGAAGCAACCATACCCCCACAGGCCATCCAGACCCACCATGCCTGCCACTCCACCCATATGAAGAGTGTCACTGCTTGCTCCTGCACCATTGTACTGAAGACATACAGCACAAAAAATAGCTGCAATCTGACCTCAGCTGCCCCACAAGACCTATGAACTGAAATACATACTCACACACTCAGTCACTATCCTACCCGCTCAGAGACAGGAGGCAAGGGCTGCAGTGCAGCCAGACTAGCGACCAGAGCAACACATCAAGCCCACCTTCTACAATACATCAAAGCAAAACATAACCAAAAATCAGGAAACCGTAAACAAACATACAGTAAAGAAATCTAACAACCTTGTTGTTTGTTGTTGTTAGAGCCATTAACTCAGTTCTGACTCACAGCGGCCCTGCACAGAGTTCCTAAGGAGTGACTGGTGCTTTAGAATTGTCTACTTTGTGGTTAGCAATTTAGAACTTATCCTACAGTTCCACACCAAGACCTCTTAATACTTCAGAAACAACAGACAATATCAAATCACCGAAAGAAGCAGGAGAAGATGACACGAACAAGTGACCAAAACAAAGAACCAAAAACCTCTCTAAGTAAGAACAGGAATAGATCTAACTGACAAGAAATTCTAACGGCTTAAATATAAGGCCCTCCAAAAGATCAAGAAAGAGAATAATAAAAAAACATACAAAATCAAGGAACGCACAGACAAAACTCTAGAAGCATTTAGGAAAACAATGAAATAACAAGATAACAAAATAAACAGACAATTATAAACCATACAAAAACAGAAACTAGGAATCCAGAATATTAACACTAAAATTTCAGAAACAGACAAAAGTAGAATTGAATCAATGGAAGTCAGAATCAGCAAAACAGAGGACGTCCTTGATACCAATCTGTCAGAGGGACAAACAGACAAAAAGAACAAAGAAAAATGTAGGTCTCCAAATTATGTGGGATGGCATTTAGAGCATTTACACCTGGTCAAAAAAAAATTCACACCTGGTCAAAATTCCAAAACAGGGAGAGACAAAAAAAAGCAGAGGAATTTTTTGCATTTTTTCTGGCAGTAAACTTCCCTAGTATTATGTAACATAAAACGATAACCATCTAAGCACCCCAAATAGGATAGACTCTAAAAGCACTTCACCAGGATGTATCATAATCAGACTTTCCAAAGACAAAGAAAAAATCCTGAGAGGAGCTTTGTAAAAATGGAATATAACCTACAAAGGCCAACATTTCATCAGTGTAAGTTCTGATGTCTTGGCACAGACCATGAAAGCAGAAACCATCTTCCACAAACTGTTTGAAACCCCCTTATATATAAAACCCTGAAAGAACAAGAAAATTACCAAAAATTATATACCCACCAAAACGATCCCTCAATACAATGATGAAATTAGGACATTTCTAAATAAATAAAAATTAAGGAAATGTGTATACATCAGACCAACTTTACATGAAATACTAAAGAGTGTACCTTGGACAGTGAATCACTGATGTCAGACAACATGCTAAGATTAAAACAATATCACCCAGAAACTAACCCAGAAAGAATTTTCAAAATAAAGCTGTAAGACTGAAAAGAGGTAACCAGAGACACAAATGATAACAACTTTCAAACAAATAGGGAAGAAATGTTGTAGTTACAGCACTTCCATAGGAAAAAGAAGTTACGAAAACAAAAGCACATTTCTGGGTAACCACAAAGAAAATAAACATTCTCACCAAAATAGGTAAGAAAACCATAAAGACTAAGTAAACGCAAAATCAACAGCAACACAGAAAATGAAAAGAAAATCCATAAACAAAAAGCACCACACAGAAAAGGACACGGAACAAAAAAATTTTTCAGCACCACACACAATAATAATAATAATAAAGGGTACAACAAAATGACAACTGTAATTCACACTTATTGTAATTACACCAAATATAAATGGATTGAGTACACAAGAGACAGACAGTGGCAGAATGGATAAGAAAGCCTGACTCACAAATATACTGCCTACAAGAGACATATCTTACACATAAATATAAAAAATAAGCTAAAAATCAAAGAGTGGAAAAAACTATCAAGCAAACAACAACCAAAAAAAAAGAGCAGGAATGGCAATATTAATCTCTGTTAACACTGACTTTAAGGCAAAACCCAGCACAATAGACAAAGAAGGGCAAAATATAATAATTAAGGGTCAATCCAATAAGACTATATAATAATAAGTACCTATGCGTGAAAAGAAAGCGCTCCAAATACATGAAAGAAACTAACAGAATTGAAAAAGGGAACTGATGCTGTTAAGTGCTGTCAAGTTGGTTCTGACCCATAGCAACCCTGGATAGGGTTTCTGAGGAGTAGCTGGTGAGCTGGAACCGCCAACTTTAGGTTCAAACCAACTTTGCAGTCCAGCACATTAACTCACAGTGCCACACCAGGACTCCGAAAAGGGGAATAGCAATTCCATAATAAAAGCTGGAGATTTTCATATCACTTTCAATGAAGGACAGAACAACAAGAAATAACTAAAATACAAAAAAGATCTAAACAACACTATCAACCAACTTGATCTCATAAACAGACGCAGAACACTCCATGCATAGTACACATTCTTTTCCAGTGCACACACATCATTCTCCAGAATAGACCATATATTAGACCACAAAGCAAGAGACAATCAAGTTTTAAAAACTGAAATAATACAAAGCATCTTCTCATATCACAGCTATAAAACTAGAAATCAATACCAAAGAAAACAAGATAAAAATCAAATACATGGAACCATGGTAGTGAGATGATATATGATGGAATGAATGTAAAACTGAAGTTCCCCCGTGTAACCTATCATATAATTCACAACATTAAAAAAAAAAAAAAAAGTCAAATACATGGAAACTGGGTAACATCAGAAATTTAAAAAATCTGTACAATCAAACAAGAATGAAAATAATATACCAAATGCTTTGGGACACACAAAAGCAGAAATCAGAGGTAAGCTGACAGCAATATATGCACATATGAAAAAGGAAGAGTGAGCCCAAATCAATACATTAACCCTTTAACTCCAAAAAATAGAAAAAGGGCAAAATAAAATAAAACAAAATTACCAATGATAGCAGAAAGAAGAAAATAATAAGGATTAGAGAAAAAATAAATGAAACAATTAAATAAAAAAGGAGTCATCAGGATAAAAAACTGATTTTTTGAAAGGATCAATATAATGAATCAATGGCCAAATTGACAAGTAAAAGAGGAAAATTAACAAAATGAGAAATTAAATGGGTGACATTACAACTGAACCAACTGAAATAAAACAAATAAAGAGAATGAATACTGTAAAGAGTTGTACTGTAACAAAATTGAAAACCTAGAAAACAACAGACAAATTTCTAGAAACACACTATTCACCTAAACTAAAACAGAAGTCATAAATTTGAACAGACTCATAACAAAAGAAATTGAAGAGGCAATAAAATTTAGATAAAAATACTCAACAACGATAGCAAAAAAGGCCTGACCCAGATGACTTCATTGTAGAACTCTACCAAAAATTTGCCAATAATACTCAAAGTACACCAGAACATAGAATAGGAAGACTTAACATTGAGAAAATGTCAATACATCTTAACTCATTCTATGAAGCAAGCATAACCCTGATACCAAAGCCAAGCATACATCACTGAAATAGAAAATTATAGATCGATATCCCTTATGAATATAGATGCAAAAATTCTCAGCAAAATCCAAGTCAAAAGAACGGACACAATACAGTAAAAATAATACATCATGACCAAATAGGATTCATACCAGGTATGCAAGAAAGATTTAATATTTAAAAACTCAATAATATAATCTACCACACAATAAAACCAAGGAAAAGAACCACATGATCGTATCAATCAATGCAAAAAGACATTTGATAAAATACAACATCCTTTTCTGATAAAAACTATCATTGAACCAGGAACAAAAGAAAAACTCCTCAACATAATCAAGGGCATATACACAAAACAAACAGCCAGCCAAGAAAGACTGAAAGCAATCCCCTTGAGAACAAAACCAGACAAGGATGCCCTTTATCACCACTCCTAATCAATATCATGCTGGAGTTCCAGCCAGAACAATGATGCAAGAAAGGGAGTAAATACAAGGCAAGAAATAGACAGTAAATAAAGAAGATAGGAGAAAAACTGATGCAATTGAGTTATGGTGTTGGAAGAGAATACTCAAAGTGCCATGGGCTGTCAAAAGAACAAACAGATCTGTGTTGGAAGAAGTACAGCCAAAGTGTTCCTTGGAGGTCAGGATGGCCAGACTTCGTCTCTCTTCCTTCGGACATATTGTCAGAAAGGAACAGTCATTGGAGAGGGATATCATGTTTAGTAAGGTGGAGGGTCAGAGAAAAAGAGGAAGATTCTCAGCAAGATGGACTGGCAAAGTGGCAGCATCAATGGGCTCAAGTGTGGCAACAATTCTGAGGTTAGCCCAGGACCAGGCAGTGTTTCATACTGTTGTGCACAGGGTCGCTATGAGTCGGTATCTACATGATGGTACCTAACAACAACAACATGCATATAAATTCCGGGAGATTCTACATGAAAGCTACTGGAACTAATATAAGGATTCAGCAAAGTGGCAGAGTACAAGATGAACATGCTAAATGAGTTAGATCTTCTACACTAACAAAGAGGACTTTGAAAAGGAAATCAATACCATTTAAAATAGCCAACAAAAAGATGAAATATTTAGGAATAAACCTTACCAAGAATGCAAAAGACTTTACAAAGAAAATTACAAAACACTACTGCAGGAAACCAGAAGAGATCTACATAAATGGAAGCCAGCACCATGCTCATGGATAGGAAGACTTAACATTGTGAAAATATCAATACTACACAAAGCAATATACATATAAAACTTTTAAAAAGAAGCCACAGAAAGGCATACAAGACTTTCAGTCAACAAAGCTAATACTTTCACATACACAATCCTGTATTATCTGTAATAACAGGCAATCTACAAAAGTATACATAGGCAGACAAAGTAAACAGGTATGAAGAGACAAAAAGAACTACACTCACGTGTTTATACAAACGTTGCAGAAAATATTTCTACATATGTATTTGTAAAAAGGGGTTTTCAAAACATTTGCAGAAAATGGAATTAAAAAAGACAATGGAATTTTTCCATGACCATTTTGTAGGCTTCACATATGTGCTATAAATACATCCATGTATATGACAAAGAAAATAAGGAGCAATGGTATGCAAGCTTCATAACCATAATCAAACATCTTGAGCAAATGAGTAAATAGGGCCTGGAGTCCGTAGAACACCAAGGTCAACCAGCACCAGTAAAATATGTGGTTGATGTTATTGTTGTTAGGTGCCACCAAGTTGGTTTGACTCATAGCAACCCTATGCACAACAGAACAACACACTACCCAGTCCTGCACCATCCTCACAAACATTGTTACATTTGAGCATAATATTGTTGTTAAGTGCTGTCCAATAGATTCTGACTCATAGCAATCCTGTATAGCATTCCAAGGAGCAGTCTGGGTTTAAACAGCCGACCTTGCAGTTCAAACTGGATCTTATGGTCCAATTTGATTATCCTACAGCTCCATGAAAACAATATTCTTATCAGCAAAGTGGCAGGGTCAACATACAAAAATCAGTTGGATCTCTCTATAGCAACAACAATAGCGATGAAAAGGACATTAGGAAAGCAATACCATTTACAATAGCCGCACAAAGGATGAAATATTTAGGAATAAACATAACCAGAGAAACAAAGGACTTATACAAAGAAAATTACAAAACACTACTACAAGAAACCAAAAGATACATACAGAAGTGGAAGAACATACCATGTTCCTGGCTAGGAAGACTCAACATCATGAAAATGTCAGTAATGCCCAAAGCAATTTACACATATAATGCAATCCCAATCCAGATTCCAACAACATTCTTCAGAGAGATGGAAAAAACAATTACTACCTTTATATGGAAAGGAAAGAGACCCAGGATAAGCAAAGCACTGCTTAAAAAGAAGAACAAAGTTGGAGGCCTCTCACTCTGATTTCAAAATTTACTACATGGCTACAGTGGTCAAAACAGCGTAGTACTGGTACAATGAAAGATACATTGATCAATGGAACAGAAAAATCGAGAATCCATGTATTAACCCAACCACATACAGCCAAATGATTTTCGACAAAGTGCCTAGGCATATTGCATGGGGAGGAGACAGTCTCTTTAACAAATGGTGCCAGCAAAACTGGAAAGCGATATGTAAAAGACTGAAATAACCTTTACTGCACACCCTATACAAAAATGAACACAGTATGGATTAAAGATCTAAATGTGAATCTGAAAATTATGAAGGTCATCAATGAAAAAATAGGGACAAATGTGAGGGTACTAATTCAGGGCATATACAGACTACCAAACATTTTTGAAAAGCACACAAACAAAAATAGACAAAATAGATGAGTGGGACATACTGAAAATTAAACACTTATGTGTACCAAAAGACTTCACCAAGAGAGTACAAAGGGAACCTACAGAATGGGAAAAAATCTTTTGCAACGACATATCAGATAAGGGACTCATTTCTAAAATATATAGGAAACTACAATACCTCTTCAAGAAAAAGACAACCCAATTAAAAAATGGGCACAGTATATGAACAGACACTTGACCAAGGAGATCCAGGCAGCCAACAAACATAAGAAGAAATGTTCATGATCACTAGCCATCAGAGAAATGCAAATCAAAACAACAATGAGATATCATCTCACACCAGCAATAACAACAAAGATCAAAAAAGCAGAGGACAACAAATGCTGGCGAGGATGCAGAAAGACTGGGACCTTCCTACATTGTTGGTGGGAATGCAAAATGGTCCAACCACTCTGGAAAGCAATATGGCGCTTCCTCAGAAGGCTGGAACTAGAAATACCGTATGACCCAGCAATTCCTCTAATTGGTATTTACCCACAAGAAATACGACCCATAACATGAGTAGATATATGCACACCAATGTTCACAACAGCACTATTTACAATAGCAAAATAAATGGAGACAACCAAAATGTCCATCAATTGAAGAATGGATAAACAAACTATGGTACATACAGACAACGGAATACTACGCTACCTTGAAGAAGAACAAGGAAGCTGCAAGCCATTGCATAACATGGATGAACCTTGAACACATTATGCTGAGTGAAATTAGTCAGTCACAAAAGGAGAAATACTGCTTAAGACCATTATTGTAAAAGACTAAGAAAAAGAACCCACCCAAAA
>NW_006408712.1:4535870-4537246 GCF_000296735.1 Chrysochloris asiatica
CTAATTTAGAAAATGGGAAAAACATAAAGCCTTTCAGAAAAGTATTAAGCTTTGGTCTCCATCAGAATATACCTGTTCTTTGTTGTTGTTAAGTGCTGTTGAGTCAGTTCCAACTCAGAATGACCCTTTATTGGGTTTCCGAAAAGTAGCTGGTATGTTTGAACCACCAACTTTGCAGTTACCAGTCCAGTGCTTATCCCATAGCGCCACACCCTCACTATCAACTATCTTGTTAACTGACATTTCACATTTACAGCTACAGTAAAAAAATTTACTATCTATTTTGCACATTAAATCATACATCTGGCAGGAACAAACACCAAGGTGTAAGGCAAGAGTGGCACCGGCTATGAAGGTTAAGGTTATGTGTCATCCTGACTGGGCCATGATTCTAAGTTGTTTGGCAGTTATGTAATGGTGCAATTTGGCAGTTTGGTAGTGATGTACTTAATCCTTCATCATTTTGTTATCTGATGTGGTTATATTCCATTATCTCGCAATATCAACTTTCACGTAATGGTCTGGTCCTTGAAACCTAACTATGTCAATAAGTGAGGATGAGTCCTAAAGTGGCACTGTGGGATAATGTGCTGGACAGCAAGGTCAGTCTGAACTACAAGTTGGTTCAAACTGACCTAGTGGTCAAGTGCTTAACCTACAGCAGTACACCAGGACTCCATATATTCGTATCAGTACATATATCTTGCGGAGCATAATTTGTAAGGTAAAAATCTGACCTATATTTTGCCAGTTAATTACCTTCCCCTTCTGATTCTAAACATGTCTCCACTATTTACCTGAAAAATATAGAAGCTGGAGACCCAAGAGGTAGTTAGTACAAGATACAAACTCCCAGATAAACTGTGGGGCTAACATGGAATTACCATGGGATGGAGAACAACAAGGTTTCCTCATCCACATGGAAAATTAGCAGTCCATGTTGGGAATAGTAACAAGTAGTTGCCTTACTGCATCTTTGGACTTGGTGACATCTTACCATGAAGATTTATGGTATCGCCAACAAAATTCTCAAATTATTTTTAAAGATAAAATTTTCATACATTTAATAAGCATGTATCAATGTTTTACTTAACTAGTAAGGGAACCAGCATAGTGACAGTTCAGTAAGGAATGACTAATGGTGTGGCACTGTAGGATCAGCACTAGACTTCACTATGAATCACAGGTCAGCAGTTCAAACCCACCAGCTGCTCCTCGGAAATCCCATAAAAGGTTGCTGTGAGTTAGAACCAACTGGACAGCACTTAACAACAACAGCAACAATGGAAAGGGGAATGTTAGTGAATGTCCTACAGGGCAATAAAAATTAAAATTCTCTTTGTAGAAGATACCTATCCATTCCCCCACCATCCCCC
>NW_006408712.1:4539199-4541488 GCF_000296735.1 Chrysochloris asiatica
ACAGGCTTGCAGAGTATGCCCTTTGGTTGGTTGATGATGCATGGAGGGGACTGTAACCATGGCAATGAAATGATATACAATAGGATGAATGTAAAGATAATGTTATCCCATGTAAAGTATCACATAATTCAAAATAAAACATTAATTAAAAAAAAAAAAAGATATTGGTTGTGTGTCACCAGGTTGGTTCCTACTCATAGTGACTATAATGCAGTAAATCTTTACAGGAGCAGAAATGCTCATCTTTCACCTGCAGAGTGACTGGTAGATTGAGACTGCTGACCTTATGGTCGGTCAGTAACCCTATTTGTAATCCACTAGGCTACCAGGACTCTGTATACACGCAATACTACACAACAATGAAGAATAACTATAAATCCACAAAACATTTCACAACACAGACGAACCTGGAGAACATTATGCTGAGTGAAAAAAGACAATCACAAAAGGGCAAATACTTCATGAGTCCACTGTCTAAAAAATTCAAGAAAAAGTTTATGCACAGAAAGAAATATACTTTGATGATTACCAGGAACGGAAAGGAGAGGGAAGGAAAATCACAAATCAGATAGCAAACATATATTAACGTAAGTGAAGGGAAAGGTAATAGATAACAGGGGAAGGTTAGCACAACGTGATCAAGCGAAAGACAGACCCTGGGAGGTACACACGTGTAAAAGGCAACAATAGTATATGCTATTACATACACAATTCTACATAAACAGTAACTTACAAATGGATATATAAGTGGATATGTAAGGTGAAGAGTTGTTGGACAGCATACAGGAGCAGACCCACCAGCACATACAGGTTTGGCAGAGGATATTTCTACATGCACATCTGTATGCTGCAAATATATCCAGGTATATAGAGCATATACGGAGAAAGGAGTCCTGGTGTGGTGCTGTGGGTTAATATACTGGACTGCCAAGTCAATTTGAATCATGAGGTCGGCAGTTCAAACTCATCAGCTGCTCCTCGAAAACCCTATACATGGTTGTTATGGAACTGACTAGATGGCACTTAACAACAACAAATAGAGTGAAAAGTTATGCAAACTTCTTAGTAATAACCAAACACACTGAGAGGATGGATGACTCATTGGGTTCAAAGGCTTAGGACAACTATAATCTTGGAGAACATCTAGGTCAACTAGCAAACATGGTCCGTGAAGACTATGCTATACATCCTACTGTGGTAAGTAGCAGCTGGAGTATCACAAGCTTATGAGCAGCAAGCTAGGATACAACTATTGCTCTCTCCCCATCTGGAGCAAGTAACAGTGAAGACAATGAAAGACATAGGGAAACAATTAGGCCAAAAGACCACATGAACCGCAGCCTCAATTAGCCTGAGACAAGAACTAGATGGTGCCCAGCTACCACTACCAACCACTCTGATGAGGATCATATACAGTCCTGGACAGGATGGGAGAAAAGCATAAAACAAAATTCAAAATCATAAAAAAGATCAGACTTACTATTGTGAGAGAGACTGGAGGAATCACTGAAACTGGCCCTTGTTGTTGTTAAATGACATCAAGTCAGTTCTGACCCATAGCAACGCTGTACAGGGTTTCCAAAGAGTGGCTGATGAGTTTGAACCACCAACCTTGTGATTCAAACCGACCTTGCCCTTAGACACCCTACAAACTTGGAATTGATCCCACTTCAGGTAACCACCTTTTAGCCAAAGAATTGTTGTTGCTGTTGTTATTAGGTACCACCGAGTCGGTACCGATTCATAGCGACCCCATACACAACAGAATGAAACCCTGCCCAATCCTGTGTCAACCTCACAATTGTTGCCATGCTTGAACCCACTGATGCAACCACTTTGCCAATCCATAATAGACAGGCCTAAAACATGACCAGTAACACCCATGAGAAACATGCTGCTCAGAACAATCAACTATACGAGATCAGAAGGGCAGCATTTGCCCAATTAAAAAAAAGAAGGCAGGCAGTATCAGGAAACCTGGGCAACTTAAACCAAGAGCACTGCAGTGGAGTAAAGGGAGTGTTGTTTCACTAAGGGAACTACAACCAGTATCTTGAAACAAAATGTGTAGAAACTGTTGAATGGGAACCTAATTTGCTCGGTATACTTTCAACCAAACCACAATAAAATGTTCCATAAAAAGTATATAAAGAGAGAACAAACAAGATGGCGGATCGGGTGGACGTATAGCAGGAGAGCTCCGCCAACAACAACACAGAATACCCGACCAAGCAGGCTCAGGTATCAGAGCCAGAACTCTGAACCACATATAAAGGAATACTTAGAAGG
>NW_006408712.1:4546389-4556408 GCF_000296735.1 Chrysochloris asiatica
ATCAAAGGAAAAGAATGGAGTGTGAGACCCTATCCAGAGAAGCAACGATGCCAGAGATGGTGACAGAGACAATGACGGGGAGAAACAGAGTGACTGGGAACTCTAGACTCAAGGAGGGAGAAGAGCTGTGTGCTGGCAGCTGGGGGGCTGGCGTGCAGGGTATACTCTTTGGTTGTTTGAATGCTTATTTATTCCTGAGTGCTTCAGCGTACAGCCAAAAAAAAAAAAACAGACGGATTGGAAGCAAATGCTGTTGAATGATGATGCATGGAGGGAAGTGAAATCATTGCAATTGCAATGAAACAAAATACGATAGAATAAATGTAAAGCTGATGCTCTCCTCCCACGTAAACTATCACTCAACTCACAATAAACGCTTATAAAAAATTAAAAAGCTCTTGCAAGTCATTAATAAAAAAAAAAAAAATAATAATCACATAATCACCTTTTTGCCTTGCTTTGTGTTAATTTTCCTGGTAAGCGCTTTGAAGCTAAACTTGAGGTCTTTAAAATGTGACATTCCTTGTATCGTTCAGTACTAAAGGGAAACTTTAACTCTAAGTCTCCAGCCATAAAGTTAGTAAAAAGCAGACCTGTATCTGCAATTGTAAGCTAGAAGCTAGACAAGGAAAACAAACATTTAAACCACTGCTCAAAAATATACTTCAATACTTTTAAAATTATTATGACTAAGCAACTTACAGAAATTTCACAAAGCACTTCTAAAGCTCAGTTATGAAAGCTGTCCTTTTATTCATTTGATCACTGCCAGAAATCTATTCCTAGGATGCTGTACTTGGCCACTCATAGAATCACATCTTGTGACTTTTCAACATATTTTAACTCATTTTCAGACTATATTAAACAGATAATAGAATGAAAGGGATTTTAAATTTAATTTATGTACTCACATCTGTTTATGATTCCTTTCAGATAAGTTCATGTGACAGTATTATGGAAATGTGGCATCAGTAATGTGAAATAAGTGAACAACAAAAAAACTTAATCACTGACATATGCCATTAATACGTACCCAATACTTTCCAGAAGTGAAATTTCTGTGGTTAAGATAAATTGGTATGTCGTTCCATACACAAATGCAGCTTCCATGACTGCTCTGTGCTCTGCAGAAGAGATATAGGAGTTGGGAGAGAAGAGGAGTTAGTATGTGTGACTGTGGCAATTTCCATTCTAAGTATTTTCCTACACCCTTTTATGTTCTATTATGTTTAAATTGACACAAAGAAAAAAAAAGAAGACCCTTTAATAAAAATCCTTTGTAGGAACCCAATTACCCACCAAGTACTCCTCAGAAATTCTATGCAGGTTCACTCACTATGAGTCAAAATCAACAGCACTTAACAAGAAGGGATCCCAATTGGGAAAACGCAGGCAGTTACAGAAGAAATGAAAAGTCTACTAGTCTATTTAAGATAAAAGAATTTTATCTGCTGAGAAATCAGGGCTTAGTATTATTAGTTCTCCTTTGTAGGTAACATTTCATTTTTCCTGAACTGTTCTCAGGATTCATTCCTTGTCTTTAATTTTGACTATGATATGTAATAAGGAGCTCTGGTAGCGTAGTGGTTACGAATTGGGCTGAGAACTGCAAGGTCAGCAGTTTGAAACTACCAGATGTTCCGTGGGAGAAAGATGAGGCTTTCTGCTCCCATGAAGATTTACAGCCTCAGAAACCCTGTACAGGGTCGTTATGAGTCGGAACCGACTCCACGGCATACAACAACAACAACAACGATACGTATTGGTGATTTTCTTTTGGGATTTATCTAACTTCTTTTATCTTCTCATCTTTCATACTGTTAGGGAAGTTTTCTTCCAATAACTGAAAATTTCCTCTGTGCTTTTTAAATTCTCTCTTCCTGTCCAGGAATTCCTATCACCTGTAAGTTGTTTTTCTTCATGGTATCCCATATAATTCTTAAGCTTTCTTTGGATGTTTTCATCTTTTTTGTTGTTCTTCTTCTAACATACTAATACTGAGACAATTATCTTTATGCTTGTTAATCCAGGCCTCCATTGCCTTATATCTACTCCTTTACTCTTTTAATGTACTGTCCATTTCTGAAATCTTAGTAATAATCTTCTGAATTTCTATTTGAAGGTTTTGTATTGCTTCAAAATTGGCATTCATTTTGTCTCTTTGTTCTTGGCAGCATTTTCCTTAATTATTCTAAAGTTTTTTCTGTGCTTGCCTTGCTATCCTCCATCTTTATGTCAATCCATTGAAGGTTCCTAAATATCATTCTTTTGAATTCTTTTTCAGTTAGTTCTATTACCTTTTTTCCCTCAGAAATGTTTTCTGTTCTGTCTCAGCATTGTGCTCATTTCTTTGAGCCATTCTCTTTTTTCTTTGTGTAAGTTAAAATTGTCTGTTGTCTTCTGAGCATTGTGGGGTTGTCTTTTTATAAGATAAGCTATTCTGTTATCTCCCCAACAGAATCTGACTAGTAATATTCAGCTACCTTGTTCATGACTCTTCTTGAATGTCTAGTGTGGACTTCACAATAACAATGCCCAACAGTGAATTCCAGAGCTTTTCTTCCAGACTGCCTGTACCAATCTTCCTCACCCTCATCTATTAACAATTTCATTCTTCATGTAGCTTAAGTTAAAAAACATACAATTTCTGCCACTATTTCACTCACTCTGTATCCAATATATCAGCAAACTATTAGACTTACTTTCAAGATACTGGTAAAACTACATTTATTACCACTCCATAACTGACGACCTGATTCAGGCACCCCACCATTATCTCTTGACCACATTAATACAACAACTACCTAATTTTCTCCCTTTGCTACTCCTGCTCCCTCCAACCTATTCAAAATTAAGCAAGCAGAATTGTTCTATTAAAATAAAAATCACAGAGCTCCAGTTTGGCTATGGCATTGTAAACCTCTTGCAATCCATTCCACTACCTGATTACAACTACAAACAGTGGACAAAATACAATAACCCAAGGACCCTGAAAAGTAAACACAAGCAAGTAGGTTATAAAGTATTATTTTACAAGTGTATTAATATCAGTAGGTACTTCATGTACTCAGTAAGAATCAAATTTATACAAATTGAGATCTCCGTTGAATTACTTTATTATTTAATAGAGTGCAACAAGAGTATACACAATTCTTAAAATGCCTTTTAAGCATTTTTTATTAACATGCCCTGGTTATAATCACGGGAGTCCTGGTGTGGCACTGTTGGCTAATGCATCAGACTGCAAAGTAGTTTGAACTGCAAGGTTGGTGGTTCAAGCTCACCAGCTACTCTTCAGAAACCCGATACAGGGTCGCTATGGGTTGGAAATGACTCAATGGCACTTAACAACAACAAGTTATAACCACTAACCAATAAATATCCTGAAAGCATAACAATAATTTATTCATAAAATATTTAGAAACTTCTTTATGACAAAATTAGATAGTAATATTCATGGTGATGCTGTCAAAAGCAGATTTTTAAAAATCAGGGGAATGTGTGGTAAAAAGTAAACATAAAAATCAAAAAGAAAGCCAGGCAGTCAACAGTATTTGCTAAATACTAGAGAATACTACATCATGTACCATGACAAACTGTAAGAAAAAATAAACAGTAATAGGTAACACTTCTAAAGCACCAACTTAGAAGACAGGAGGAGTCTGATATGGTGCTGTGGGATAAAGCACTGGACAGCAAGGTCAGTTTGAACCACAAGGTCGGCAGTTCAAACTCATGAGCCACTCGTTGGAAAACCTATATAGGGTCGCTATGCATTGGAACCAACTTGATGGCACTTAATAATAACAACATATGCCAAGAACGGTTTAAACTCTTCAAATGTATTTGATCCTTATAATAACATTAAGGGATAGGCACAATTATTTTCTCATTTTATTAATTAGAGAGAATCAACTCGAAGCCAGTGGGATTTGGGGTTTTATTCACAAGACACTGAGGCACATTAAGGTGAAATAGCTTGCCCAACATCACAGTATCTGCCACTGGTGGAACAAGCTAGGCATTCTGGCTCTAGAGTTCTAGCTTAGCCAGTATAATATGTTGCCTGCTTAAATAAAGGTAACATAATAATAAAATGATTAGAATTTATTTTAAAGCAGTGAAATCTAAGAGAACTGAAACTCAATGGAACTGCCTTGTTTTTCTGGGTCTCATTAGTTTTCTAACTTGGAAACAGTGCACTCTGACCACATTCGTATCATTCTCTATTAGTGGAAAATATTTTTGCTTTTTTCTCTGACAGGTTTCTGCCTTACACAAATTCCATCTTTTGAAAGTTTTAGTATTAGTATTTTGGTTTAAAAAAATTATAAAAAAAATTTTTAAGCACTTTAGCATACAGAAGCATTGTTGTAGTTAAGTGCCGTCAAGTCAGTTCTGACCCATAGCGTCCCTGTGTAGGGTTTCCAAGGAGTGTCTGGTGAATTTGAACCACTGACAGCATAGCAAAGAGTAAATTTAAATTTAATAAATACCTGGTGTTCCAATGGCTCTTACATAGGCAAATACAATATTGGTTTTTCCTTTCAGAGCATTTTCTACATTCTGAAGGTCTTCCACAGTGGTAATATATTTTACTTCATTAAAAAGGAGAGCACTGAAACAAATAGAAATGTAATTAGTATAGAAATATGGTATGTATTGTGATGGTTAATTTTATGAGGGGGCTTCAAAAACCTCAAGGAAAAAATGGAATTAAAAGATAGTGAAATTTTCCCTCTTTTATCTGTCCACTGGCTTATAAGTTCTACCATCGTCTAGACACAGTGGCTTTCTAAAAGGAAGAACTGGACAGAGCTCTTCCATACTTTACGACTTTTGTACAAATAGTTCTCTTGTTGAAAGCTATTCTTCTGCTCCTTCTCATACTGACACTTCTCAGCTTAAATGTCATTGTCTCAGAGAATACATCCCTCTTGATCCTACTGAAGTAGGTCTGTAGAAATATACTTGTTTACATGAGGGTAATTATTTTTAAAAATTATTTTTTATATTTATATTAAATATATTTATATTTTTTAAAAATTAAGCTATTTCACAAAAATAATAAAATGTGAAGCCATTGTCTCTCAACAAATCCTCTGTCTACATCTATATAGTTCTGAAGTACAGCCATTCACCATTAGCAGAGACATGATTTTCAATACATTTTGTTTGGAAAAAGACCCATCCATGTATGAACTTGAACCCTAGTAGCAATACTTTTTGACTTACCCTTGTAATACAGAATAATAATTCTACTATGCTAAATCTAGATTTTTGAAAAGTTCCCTCAAGTCCACATACAGCCAAGTCCTTTCAGATATCTCCCAATATACTGGCCAAATAGTTCCTAGTACAGAAAACAAGGTATTTTTCCCAAATACAGCAGTTCTTATGCTTTTTGAATTATTGAGGTCCACAATAAAAGTAAAAACAGAAATTTACCTGCTTCTGCATTCAATCTATTTTGGCATCACATGCCATGTAGCTCTGGAAATGCACTCACGAAAAATCAGTGAAAAAGACAAATGACGTGTTGGTATTATTATTAAAACATTTGGACCTCGTGGACATCCTAGAAAGTGCTGCCCTACATACTTTCTTAAAATGTACGACATCTGCTTAAATATTCATTTATTCATTACAGATATTGTCAATCTTTTTGAAAATTTGATCAAATGTAAATTCTGATTTTCTGTAATTCTCAAGACTTTTTGTTTTGTTTCAAAATAAACCTTTACTGAACAGTACGTACTATATGCTAGCTAGGTGTTTTCACTTAAGTCCTCAAAAAATTTCTTGGAAGGTACACACACACCCATACAGAGAGAGAGAGAACAAACTAGGGGATTATGTAGCCTGCTCCAGGTCTTAAGGCTAGTTACTGCAACATGGGAAATTCATATCTAGGTCACCTGAAACTAAGGTTTGGGCTTCCTAGACTATGTTATTACTGACCAGATAATGGGAAACCAGAAGAATAGGGAGAGAATTGAAGAATGGCAAAGGATGTAAAGTGGCAGTCTGGGCCAATGGCTGCTTAGAAAGTTTGGCTAATAGCTACAGAATTACTTTAGAGTTGCCTCAAAACAATTTGGAATGTTCTATCTAGTAAGCTCGATTGGACTATCAGATAAATTACAGGCTTGGAAACTACATCCATTAGCTTTATTTGGATGGATGTAATTTCCAAGCCTGTAATTTATATGATAGTTCAATACAGTCTCACAGTTCAAGCTCATCAGCTGCTCATTGGAAACCTTATATACGATTGCTACTATGGGTCGGAACCGACTCAACAGCACTCAACAACAACAACAATTAAGTTTATTCACTGTTTATCTCTAACCTAGTTGCTTCAAAAACCAAATCTGGGTATAAATCTCCATAACCTTTTTTCACAAAAAATGTCAAGCACAGTACTAACCACGTTATGCATTTTGTTAGTTTAGGGTCTACCCAGTTCTGAGTTCTGGCTTTGCTTGTGGAATGCCCAGTTTTCCAAATCTTGGTGGTTGGTGAAGCCCAAGCTCCATTATAAAAACTGATATTATCATAAACTTGCTTTTCTAGGCTCCCTGTTATAAGACCCTGAATCACTTGCCTGAGAATATGAGCCAAGAGCTAGTGATGCAAAAAAAACAAATTTATTCGGAGCTGCACAGTCAGTAATAATGGTCAACTTTAAAGGCAGAAGCGGCAACAGTGTATGAATGACAACCCTCAATATAGGCAAAATGCAAATACAGCAACAGTGCTCCGCAGTAATGCTGCAGTCCTCCCAAGAGAGGTCCGTGCCATGATTTTAACTAAAACTCAGGGCTACATACTGTTTGAGTCTAGTTATCCAGTCCATCTACTGGGCCTGAAATACCTCTCTAAATCCTTTTCTAAGTTGGACAGACCCAGATGCTAGAGCTGACAACTAAAAGTCCTCTGCAATACACTGTCTTGTTTCATTTTTGTATGGTAACCATTTGAAATTGGTACTATCATTTACTCCATTTTACAAATAAGGTCATGGTTTTAGAGAGGTTACAATGCCTAATGTCCCAGAGATCATTAAGTAGTCATTATCCATGAAGCAATAATAATGAGAACTAATGACATTCATAATATAATGATCCCTGTGATTTTCCCCAATTAGCTTCCTAGCTTAAATATATTTTTAATAAGTAAATTTCCAGAATATGAGGACATCTAGGGACCTCTAAAATCTATTTTATAAGTTTGTGCTCCTTCTGCCTGCAGAAGTCTTCTTTTTCAATGGCATGCTTTTCTTGAGATCCTTCTACCATAAACACTGTTGATAGCTGCCATCAGCTGTGTTCTAACTCAAAGAAAATCTGTACAGAGTTTCTGAGGCTGTAAATCATTGTGGGAGCAGACAGCCTTTTCTTATTCTGATAGAACAGCTCAGGAGTTCAAATTACCAGTTGTGTGACTCAAACTACCAACTGTTTCACAGTCCAGTGCTTTTCCTACAGAGCCACCACACTCCCCATTATAGCCATTGTTGTTATTGACAGCAGTCGAGTTGGTTCCAATTTAACAGTGAAACTGTACAGGGTTTCCTAAGAGCAACTGGTGTGAACTAGAACTGAGTGTGTGTCAGAAAGACGAATAACTACGGTAGTATACCTAACCCTGCTTTTTTAATAGTAGACCACTTGACATTTTTATCTAGAGGACAATAACTACAAAAACAGCTTGCCCCAAAAGTTACACAGTAGCATCTTCTAAAGCTCAATATCAAAATTCAATTGCTAAAGAATAAAATATTAGCAGAAATTATCATAATCGAAAACAAACCTTATAATATTGAAGTTAATATTTGTTCATTTAAAAGGAAAGAATTTTATTTTCTTATAAAATATTACATCACAAGTACAACACCTGAATACTTAATGAGATGTCACTGCTACTCTCAGTATTGGATCATTTTTCCCTTTTTTCTCACTTGATAATCTTTAGGAGTCAACAGTGATTGGGTTAAAAAGAATGAACTTTCTTTGCAACTTTAACCTCAAAGCAAACAGCCCTAACCAAGGTCACAGGCGCTCTGATAATGTAGTGGTTACGAATCAGGCTGCTAACCTCAAGGTCAGCAGTTCGAAACTACCAGTGGTTCTGCGGGAGAAATATGAGGCCTTCTGCTCCCATTAAGATTTACAGCCTTGGAAACCCTGTGCAGGGCACTATGAGTCGGAACCAACTCCACGGCACATAACAACAACAACGTCACAGCATGAACTCACATGAACCCACTACTTTTAGCCCTGAATGTACAGCAGAACCACAAGCAGATATCTGAATTGGATTGCCTTTTTTCTTAACTGCAAAGTGAAACTTTCTGCTTTACATAAAAAAATACAAGCAAAATTTGTAGAGCAGTAGATAATAACCACAACGTACTTTCACTAATTACCATATTTTATCTTCATAACAATCTCAAGAGGCTATAATTATTGTAACAATTTCAAAATGAGGAAAATTAGTCATCAGAAAAGATCAACTGCTAAGATCACACAATGTTAGGTAAGGAATGGGAACTCAAATCCTCAGTAAATCCTAATTGCTTCCTGTAATGTACAACCTTCAAATCTATATTTTGAGATTGTAGTGCTTCTATCTCCTACTCCTCAGATGGTTAGGTATATAGTACTCAATTTAAAATCAGATACTATTTTTTACTTCTCTCTCCCAAAATATTATCATTTTTTAATTCTATCCAGAAGTAGTGGGGAAAATTTTTCCTCACATAGTTAGCAAACCACTCAATTAGTTTAGACAATGTATATTTAAGGATCTCTGGTAGTGTAGTGGTTAGGAATCGGGCTGCTAACCTCAAGATTGGCAGTTTGAAACTACCAGCTGTTCCACGGGAGAAAGATGAGGCTTTCTGCTCCCGTAAAGATTTGCAGCCTTGGAAACCCTGTGCAGGGTCACTATGAGTTGGAACCAACTCCACGGTACTTAACAACAACATATTTTAAAAAATCAAGCTAAGAAATTTTAGACTTTAAACACAAATTCTTATTTTAAATTAAAAGCACATATAGTTGTGAATTGCTAATTCTTTTATATGGTTCAAAACTCAAAAAGGTACCTAAAAAGTTGAAAGAGTAAACAATCTATCTTTGACTCCTCCCCTACTGTCCCAATCCATCCATTCTGTCATCAGTTTCTTGTAAAACTCAATAAGAGTTATGCCATATACACATGGCACAAGATCAACGACTTAGTCATAGCATATACTTTTTTCAACAGCATAAACAGTAGCTACATACATGGACCTCACCAGATACAATACACAGTAATCGAATTGACTACATCTCTGAGAAGATACAATAGATACGCTCAATGTATCAGCAAAAACAAGGGCAGGGCAATACTGTGGAACAGATCATCCATTGCTCACATGCAAATCAGGATGAAGCTGAAGATAATTAAAACAAGTTCATGAGAGCCAAAATGTCACGAGTATATTTCAATTGAATTTAGAGACCATTTCAAGAACAGATATGATGCATTAGACACTAATGACCAAAGACTGGAAGAATAGTGGGATGACATCAAGAAAACCAGACATGAAGAAAGAAAAAGGTCATTTAAAAGACAGGAAAGAAAGAAAAAACTAAAACAGATGTCAGAAGAGACTCGGAAACTTGCTCTTGAACACAGAAAAGCTAAAATATTTTAGACTAGAATTAAAGAAATAAAAGAGCTTAACAGAAAATTTCAAAGGTCAGCTCAAGAAGTATAATAATGAAATGTGCAAGTACCCTGAGTTGGGAAGCCAAAAGTGAAGCATGTTGTTCAACATTTCTCAGTTAAAAAAAAAAAAAAAATGAAGAAAAATTCAAGCCTCAGGTTGCAATATTGAAATATTCTATGGGCAAAACATTGAATAACCTAGAAAGCATCAAAAGAGATGGAAGACTCAACATAATAAAGAGCATATATACAAAACCAACAGCCTATATTACTCTCAATGGAGAGAAATTGAAAGCCTT
>NW_006408712.1:4561248-4564279 GCF_000296735.1 Chrysochloris asiatica
AAGGACATCATCCTTGGCTGTCAGCAAAAAAGAGGAAGACAACCAACAAGATGGACTACAACAGTAGCAAAACATCAGCTCAAACATAACAACTATTTTAAGGATGGCACTGGACCAGGCAGTTCTTCTGCTGTGCATAGTGTCGCTGGGAGTCAGAACTGACTCAGCATCATCTAACAACAGCAAAGGTCAACAATGTCTCCTTTTATTACCCAAAGGCATTTGCTCGTCTCGTTCTAAGCTTGTCACTCATTCTCCTTTGCTCCAGAGTCCACTTCACCAATATAAAAACAGACAAACAGCCCAATTAAAAAATGGGCAGAGGGTGCAGCCTCAGCCTTTTGTGGGGCACCAGACATAACACCCCTTCTGAAGGTGCATGAGCCTATGCTGAAGTACACTACACAAACAGCAAACAGAACTGTGCTCAGCCTTCAAGTCTCTATTCATATTCACCAGGAGACAGGTAGTGAGTGTCTGAGTAAACACCAACATACAATCACCAAATAAATATAAATACAAGGATACCACAATGTCTCAGAGGAAACACACAATTTCAGCTTACATGAAAAAACAAGAAAGAGTGCTTCAAACAAGTGACCAAAACATAGAATCAGGAAATATAATTCCAGAAATGAAATCAGAACTACGTGATAAAAGAATGCTATTTAGGTACATTCAACAAATTGAGAGAAAGACTGACAAAGGCAAGGAAGAATTCAAAAAAACAATACAAGAACAAACTGATAAAACATATGAAAAATGGGAAACCATACAAAAACAGACATTAAAAAGCCAGAAGATCAATAGAGAATACATTGAAAGGACAAATAAGCAGAAGTGAATTCAATGGAAAGTCTAAACAATGAGTTTGAAGACAAATTTTTTTCAGTGCTCATCTTCAAGAAGAACAATTAGATAAAAGAATTTAAAAACTCAAAGAAAGCCTAAGATTCATGTGGGGCACTATCTATCAAGAGGAATGATTTATGTGTGACTGCAATTTCCAAACAGGAAGAGATAAATGAAACTATAGAAGCGCTATAAGACAAATTCGCTAACATCTCACTAGAAGAAAACTTCCCTAACATCATGAATGATGAGAAGATGGCCATTCAAGAAATTAAATGAACTCTAAATATGATGTACCCCAACATAAAATCACAAAGACATATTATAAATCGAACTTTTCAAAATCAGAGACAAGGAAAAAATGCAGAAAGCATTTTTGAGAAAGCTCAAGAAAAGTTACCTACAAAGAACTTATATGACTAAGCTTTGATATCTCAGCAGAAACCAAACAGGCAGGAAGACAATGGGATGATATATATAAAACTCTGAAAAAAAAAGTCAACCAAGATCATATATCCAGCAAAACTATCCATCAAATATGACAGCAAAATTAGGACATTTCCAGGAAAAGAGAAATTAAAAGAATTTGCAAAAAGGAAACCAACCTTTGAAAAAAACATAAATAAAGGGAGTTCTTTGGACAAAATATCAACAACAGCAGACAACAAATCTAGAAAATTCAAATTAGGAAACCAGAGATACCATTTTACAACAACAAAATAATAATAAAGTAATAAAAATAAAAAAAAAGATTAATACATTTACAGAACTTTCAAACTAAGGGAAAAATTAAATCAATTTCAAGAAAAAATTAAAATAAAATCTGTCACCCTCAAACTACAACCAGCCTTACTCTTAGACCAACCCCTAACCTTAACATTAACCCTAATCCTAAGCATAATCCGAACACTAAACAAAGTCCTAGATCATAGTCCCAACCCTAACTCCTTACTCCTACTCTTCCCCACCCACCCTTCCATCCACTCACCCATGCAAAAAAAAAAAAAAAAGATGTTTAAAAAGAAAAAAATGGACAGAGGACATGAACAGACACGTCACTAAACAGGCACTGCAACAAAGAAGACATTCAGGCAGCCAACAAACCTAAAGAAAGGTTCATTGTCGGGGACTGTCCTCGACATAGGAACTTGGTTCACGAGGAGAGGATATCCGGTGGCAACAGGGATAGTAAAAGAATACACAGACAGAAGGAAGGGGACAAGGAGGCACCCCAAACCCAGGGTGGTTGCATCACTGGTGGGCAGACTTGGGACTACAGGCATCGTGGCCTCTGCAGGCAGCAACTCACTGCCCTGCAATCTTTACTGCATGCCCTCCAACCTGTAATGCACACCTGGGCAGGCCTGGGCCTCTGTTTTATTTAGGGGAGGAGCTTCACACCAAGCTGGGAGGGACCAAGGCAAGGTACAGCTAATATCAGTACTTTTACAGACCTTCAGGTAACTTTACATGGTACTTCGCTGGTTCGAATCCCAGGCCCACAACTTGGTTTCTCAGGCTCAATTAACATATCTATAGCCCCTGAACTCAGTTGGGGGAAGGTGAGAGGGAAGCACAAAAGGCTTGGGTTGAGTCCCGCTGTTTCGGCTTCCTGAGCCAAGTTTTCAGGAACTTGCACTTGGGAGAGATTCACAGAAGATGGCTTTTTTGTCTGTAGAACAAAGAACTGTGAAGTAGCTAAGATATTTTTAGTTAATCCTCTGGAGGAAGGCTTGACCTTGCAACCTTTACAGTCTGGGCTTTCGGAGGTTTTAATATTTCTCTGTGGATAATAAGGGCTCATGTCTGCATTTAAATTTCAACATAACTGAATACTAAGATTTAAAACAATTTGATAAGACTGCCAGTGGCCAAAATTTGTTCCTCAGAGCCTGCGGCCTATATAGTCTACACATGGTCTGCAACAGTTCATGATCTCTAGTTATTGTTGTTGTCTCATGTTGCTGTTGTTAAAGGCCATCAATTTGGTTCCAACTCATAGCAACCCTGTATTTATCTAAGGATAAAGCTGAGAAGAGACAGAAAGGAGAGTGCACCATGGGGAGGAAGTAAAGATAACTGCTGTTACATGTTGTTGTTAAGTGCCGTCGAGTTGGTTCCGACCCATAGCGACCCTGTACAGGGTTTCCGAGGGTGTAAATCTTTACGGGAGTAGAAA
>NW_006408712.1:4564419-4576330 GCF_000296735.1 Chrysochloris asiatica
GGGAGGGGGATTTTTCCACAAACTCTTTGAAGAACCCATGGTTTGTATTTCATATAAATAATTGCAGTAAAAAAAAAAAAAAAAAAAGGGGGAGGGGGATTTTTCCACAAACTCTTTGAAGAACCCATGGTTTGTATTTCATATAAATAATTGCAGTAATATTCCAGATTTTTTATAGTTTTGAATTAATATCTCCTTCTTAAATACATGATATTGTGCTAGACCAACAAATCAATGTATTTTTAATCAATGATTTTTGAGGGCTACTATAAATATCCCACAAACAAAAAATCTATAGAGTAAGCAATAATTGTCCATGATTCCTTAGTTGTGAAAAGACTGCCTAAGGTTATACTTGCTAGCACAGTCTCAGATTTTACTAAATAATTTTTTTTCACAAATCACATTTTTCTACATTCTGATAATCAGGTATGATCTAAAACCTTGATCTTTCTGTTGACTTCAAGTTTAACTGTGGATCATTAGTCTCAATCATAAGTTCTGATGTGGCACTACAGGATAATCACTGAACTGTTTACTGCAAGCTTGGCGATGCAAACCTATCAGCCACTCCCTGGAAATCCTACAGAGGGTCATTATGAGTTAGAGTCAACTTGAAGGCACTTCACAACAACAACACTAGAAGTCTTAATCAACAAGTGCTGGTGGTATTGTGGGTTAAGTGCAAGGCTGCTAACAGAAAGGTCACAGTTCAAACATACCAGTGGCTCCATGAGAGAAAGATGAGGCAGTAGGCTTTCATAAAGATTTATAGGTTTGGAAACATTACAGATTAGTTCTAGCCTTTCTTGTAGTGTTGCTATGAGTTGGAATTCACTTGAGACAGCAGTGAATTTGGTCTCAGTCAAGGCGTCTTGGAAACACAGTGGTTAAAGCAATTGGCTGCTAACCAAAAGTTAGTGGTGCAAACCCACCAACCACTCCATGGAAGAAAGATGCAACATTATGGGGCAGTTCTATCCTGTCCTATAGGACTACTATAAATTGCAATAAACTCAATGGCCGTGGATTTTGACTGGTCTCAACCAAAACTTTCTACATGAAAAAAAAAAAGACATGGTTTGTGAAAAGAATGAGAAAGAGTTACACCTACTTTTAAAACGCAAACCAAAACTAGCAATACAATTCTCAAAGCTTTCAGTTCAAGTCCAACCGTTTTGAAAAATACAAAAACAATCCAAACAAACTCTGCAAATAGTTCTTCTCCTTGACTGTCAAGCTAAATTGCGGATTTGTGTCAAATTAATTGATAAATAAGTAGTTAAAACTAATGTATTTATTATGTGTGTTGATCAATTTTTGTAAATAGAGGAAATGCCAATAAATTTTGGCTTGACTCTTTCGGTTATTGCCTAATACAAAGCAAACTTAGATTCTTACTTTATGGAAAGACAATCTGGTAATTTCACACCCTTTAAAGGTTCTTCATCATGGCTTCTGGATTAAGGAGAGTCACTGAATATCCATTGGAAAAAGAGCAGAAACCAGTAAGTTTTCTGATGAAAAGTATCATAATTACTACTTGGACCTTTTGTAAGTATTAGGTATCTCCTACATCCTCAAGACAACCATCAGTATTGTGCCCCAGAAAACGGCTTTCAAGGCAGTCCAATAACTCTTTAATCTATAGCCCCAGAGGTTATGGTTGTCAGAGATTTCTAAAAACTTTTCTTCAGTAAATTACTAGGGCTCAAACACTGAACAGTGTCCATTTCCAAAGTAATCACCACAAATTTTCACCTGTATGTTTTGAATGTAATTTAACATTCACTAGATTATTGAGAGAATTGGGTGGGAAATAAAGGAAAAAGGAGAATGAAGCAGAAAGAAAAGATACAGTCAATGTCAACAAAGGTCTTAATAGGCTACAAAGCTACAACAATTTAAAACTGAAAAAGTTCAGTTGGATTTATGTCCTTAAAAAGCTGATACTTTCTTTCTACCTGTCACCTAAAAGAACACCAGGCCTCAACAGGGATAGATTACAGAAAAATCCTGAATCCTAGTGATAAAGACGCCATCAATATAAATTAAACTTTGACTTACTCTCTTAATAAGTACTCAGCGTTCTGGTGTAGCGCTATAGGATAAACACTGGACTACTAACCACAAGGTCAACAGGTCAAACCCACCAGCCACATCTTGGAAACCCTATATAGGGTCACTATGAGTCAGAACTGATTCAAAGGCACCTAACAACAACTGTATGCATTCAACCGTGTGCTGAAACTATCTGAAGTGACTCCAGAAAAATTCAGGCTGGGGTAAGGAGGAAGCCAGGTAATTACAAAAAAGCAACAGTAGAGATGAACTTCTTATCCTCACTCCATAGATAGAGTCGAAAGCAATTACATGATCCTAGGGCCATGAGGTTACCATCTTCTACTTTCTATCTACATGTGTCTATATCCTTTGCTATTGAAGGAAGGTAAAATCAGTGGTTCAAACACACCAGCTGCTCCTCGGAAACTCTCTACAAGGTCACTATGAGTCAGAACTGACTTGTATTTACTCCTTTGCTTTCAGACTTTTGGACCTGCTTTCTTATACTGCCTTAAGTACTTGTTACCTCCTTCTCTACCTGAATTGATGGCACTCAACAACTAAACACAGGGAGAGGAATCCAGGGCTGGGCAAAGCCGATGCACTTGGTTGCTAACCAAAAGACTGGCAGTTCAAATCCACCCAGGGGTATCTCATAAAAAAAAAAAAAAAAAAAAAAAGATCTGGTGACCTGATTCTGTAAAATTACAAGTGAAAACCAGATGGCACACAGCTCTACTCTGACATATACTGGATTTCCATAAGTGGAATCAAAGCAACACAACTGATTTTTGGTTTTATGTTAAGAGAAGATAGGCCAAAAATTTCTGCTAATTGATGTCCATAAATAAATACTGAGCCCTACAATATTCTAAAGGACTACAGCTGTTTAAGTGAAATCAATAGATATGTAACAAGTAAATAAATGAGTGGGCACGTTCTGTACTTACAAAAGAACATGAGCAACGATGGCATTCACATCAAATAAGGTATCAGTAGGGAATTCCCTGAGTAAGATGTTGCCCCTATAAAGAAATTTTAAATGCATTAGAGAAATTATTCCTCAGAGTTCAGTTTATTTATCATATGGTATACTAGGAAGTACGTTCTTCTTGACTACCAGAATGCTGGCACATAATACACATGCAAATATTCACAGAATACACATGCAAAGAATACACAAGAAATAGGGTGACTTATAAAAGGCTGGGTTCCTGGTGTGGCACTGGAGGATCATAAATGAACTGCAAATCACAAGGTCAGCAGTTCAAACCTACCAGCTGCGCCTAGCAAATCCTATAAATCACTATAAATCGGAACCAACTCGACGGCAATTAACAACAACTGAAAAGGTTAGGGCCTGGGTCTTGTTTTAAAAAGAAAAAAAATTGGGAGACTACAGGAGTCCAAAGGAAGCTTTTTACCAACCTCCCTGGTACATACACACACAGATTCCTCAAACTGGGTGGAAAGGGAAGAAGTAGGAGAAAAAAATGATGTTTCCTCAACAGTAGGTATCTGAGGAAAGAGGATCTTTCTCCATTACTAAACAAAATTCCAAGGGTAGGAAAAGGTTTGAGAACCTTCAGACATTAGTGAATTCCTTAAAAAAGAAGGGGGATACTTATTTCACAACCAAATATGAACCGGACACATCCACTCCTAACAATTTACTTAGCACTTACTTAACAGGCATTTACAATAAAAGTTCAAAGAAGAGATTCATTTAATATTCAAAACAATGTTGTGAGATAGGTATTATTCTTCTCATTTTATAGATCAGCAAGTTAAAGTGAAGACAGATGAGGTAACAAATATAACATCTATTACTTGGACTTTTGCTAAGCTTCATACTACCCTATGACACACAACCTTGGAGTCCTGGTGTGGTGCTATAGGATAAACTGCTATACTGCAAGATCAGTGGTTCAACCCCATCAGGGGCTCCTCAGAAAGCCTATACAGGGTGACTGAGTCAGAAGTGACTCAACAGCATTTAACAACAACAAGAAGCAACCTTATTCTAGCCTAGTGAGATTTCATAGTATTTAGGTACTGTGGAGTTACAGCTTTGTATTTCTGATAATCAAATTAACAAAGGAAAAAATTAGTTTACCTGAATAAATATGCTTTCATCAAATCATTTCCTTTCCCACAGTATCTTGATGTTTCTTCTTGGATACAATTAACCTTTAAAAGATTATGTCAAAATAGTAACATTCAACGTTTATTTAAAATATACATCCTTATATGTTAAAGTACATTATCAAAAAATAAAGTTTTTGAGCTAGAAAAACAAGAAGGTGAATTAAACATTACAGCACATCTCCAGGTCAAAACAATTATTTTTTGGGATTTGTATCCTGTAATTTCTCACTTATTTAAGTATATTTTATTACATAATGCATTTAATCTTACAGAACATGTTAAGCAGGAGGCAACCAGGTAGAGAAGGAGGTACCAAGTATTTAAGGCAGTACGAAAAAGCATGACCAAAGTCTGAATGCAAAGGAGTAAATACTATGATGGGACCATGAAAGCTTTGCATACCTCTGGAACAGAGACATGGCAGATGGTACTGATTTCTTACCCGATATCCATCCTCCTCTCTGTATTTCTAACAGAACTCAGTAAAAACAAGGGCCCCATTAAAAAACTCTCCTACCTTCTCCAACAAGTCTTGGTGTGTTACTGTAGGACTGTAGCACAGAACTGCTGACTACAAGGTTGGTGGTTCAAACCCACCAGTCACTCCTTGGAAACCATACACAGGGTCGCTATGAGTCCGAAGTGACTCGACAACCCTTAACAATAACAATCTTCCACCCCCCAACCCACCCCCCAAAAACAAGTCCTGGTAGCATAGTGGGTTCCGAGTCGGGCTGCTAACCACAAGGTCAGCAGTTTAAATCTCCCAGCCGCTCCATGGGAGACAGATGAAGCTTCCTGCTACCATAGAGATTTCCAGTCTCAGAAAGCAACTCGACGAAACAATAACCACCAACAATCATCCCCAACAGTTAGGGATGGAAAATGTGGGCAATGAGGCATCAGCAGAAGTCACTGGATTGGTATTTCCTAACTGAGTATTTACAAGGAGGTTGCCTTAGCCAAGAGGATACTCATTGTTTCCTCTTGTTGTTGTTGTTGTTGTTAAGTGCCATCGAGTCGGGTCCGACCCATAGCGACCCTGTACAGGGTTTCCGAGGGTGTAAATCCTTACGGGAGTAGAAAGCCTCATCTTTCTCCCGCGGAGCGGCTGGTAGTTTCGAACCGCTGACCTTAAGGTTCGCAGCCCGATTCGTAACCTCTACTTTCTAATAAAACAAGCATGATAGCTAGAGTGCCAACAGCAATCTTTGACATAAGAAGAAGCTACTTGTCTAAGATGGTACACAGAAATAAATGAACTAGAGTTCCTGATGATATGAGAATAGCTTTACAAGCCCTTGATACCTTATAATATGAATTCTGTGTGAGCAATAAAATAAAGGGGGGGATAGATAGCAACCTGGTACAACAGATAAAATGGAAAGCATAACAAAGCAAAGATAAAAGTGCAGGTTAAAAGAACATTGTATGTTCGGTGGGCTTCTGTGGACCCAGATGGGGACCTGGTTGGCCAGCAGTGTGGGGAGACCTGGGGATTCCTGGGCCCAGAGTCAGCGGCGTGGCCACAGAGGACTAGAGTGGAGAGTGAAGCTTCCAGCTGATATGAAGAGAGGGCATATGCACAAGAACACCCACACTTGCAGATGGTACCCACGTGACCTGGTCCTGATGAATGGATGATCTGAACTCAACCAGGAGAAGAAAGAAGAGGGGGAAAAAAAAAGAGTGCTCTGAGACAATTTGATGAACTTGACCTACACCTATGGATGCAGTAACCCCAAAGAGGGAACAAACCCTCACAGCAAGAAACATTCCCACCCCCTCCACACACAGAGTGCACAGAGATGGGCAACTTGGACATTGGATACCCAAATGGGGGGAGGGACTACAAAGACAAGAAGTGACTGGCTTATAAGCTTTCAAGAGGGAACCTAGAGCTAGGGGCATGGAGGAAGGCACAATCTCCAGTGAGTACTATCCAATCTGTCTAGGTGGAGCTGATGAAATGAAATGCAGAAGGGTCACTTGTGATACAATAGTGAATGATTGTTATCAGGACTGATTAGTGATTGTGAGGGTTGGAAATGTAAAGGTAGACGTTTGGTTAGCAAGGAAGGAAGTTATTAACTCTCCAGTCTAGGAGCGGAGATCTCTGGACCATCAACGGAGAAGAGCCGAGAGCGGGACCCTACCTAGAGAAGCAGTGAGGCCCAAGATGGAGGCAGAGACGATGACGTGAAGTGATGAAGCGGATGAGGTCTTTGGATCCAGAGAGGGAGAGGGACTGGGTCCTAAAAAATGGGGGAGCAGGGGGAGGGAGAGTGTAGGGGGTGGGTTTATAGGATATACCCTTTGGTCGGTTGATGATGCATGGTGGGGATTAGAACCATGGCAATGAGACAATATACGATGGAATGAATGTAAAACTAAAGTTCTCTCATGTAAAATATCATATAATTCACAATAAAACATGGAAAAAAGAACACTGTATTAATGTAGATCAGGGATGACCAGCACCTGGTATAAGCAGAAAAGGAAGAACACATTGCTTCAAGAGACTGTTCACAAATACAGTAAGTAACACTAGGGAGAGAAGATAGAGTGTATATATGCAAATAGAGGAAAGGGTTCCATCAACATAACAAACCAAAACTGAGGCTGTAAGAACAACTATTTTGCAAAAACAAGCTCAATGTGGATTAAAAATCTAAATGTAAAATCTAGAACTATAAAGATTAGCAAAGAAAAAATAGGGAACAACTTGGGGACTCTAATGCATGGCATAAATATACTATCAAACATTACTAAAAACACACAAAAAGAGAAGACAAAATAGAGGACAAGGAGCTCCTAAAATTAGACACATATGTGCATCAAAAGATTTTACCAATCAACAGAGTGGGAAAAAAAATTTTGCAATGACATTATCAGTCAAGGAACTAATCTTCAAACTTTATAGAGAATTACAACATCTCTACAAGAAAAAGACAAACAACCCAATTAAAACATGGGCACAGGACATAATCAGACATTTCACCAACAAAAACTTCAGGCAGTCACCAAATAAATGAAGAAATATTCATGATCATTAGTCATTAAAGATGCAAATCAAATCAACAATGAGGTATCATTTGACCCCAGCATTAATAGCAAAGCTCAAGAAATGCTAGATTGGGTTTGGAGAGACCTGGACCCTCCTACATTGCTGATGGCACGGGAAAATAGTTGAACTACTGTAGAAAAAGTTGTGATGCTTCCTCAGAAAGTTGGAAATAGAAATACTGTATGACCCAGAAATCCCTCTACTTGCTATATATTCACAAGAAATAAGATCTAGGACACGAGTTGGTAGATGCATACTTATGTTCATTGAGGAGTCGTGGTGTGGTGCTGCAGGTTAATGCACTGGACTGCAAAGTGGGTATAAATTGCAAGATTGGTGGTTCAAGCTCACCAACCACTCCTTAAAACCCCTATACAGGTCGCTGTGGTGGGAACTGACTCAATGGCATACAATAACAACATGTTCATCAAAGCACTATTCACAAGAGCAAAACAATAGAGACAGCCTAAGTGCCCATCAATGGAAGAGTGGATAACCAAACTGGTACATACACACAATGCAATACTACCCAACATCAAGGAGTAACGAAGACTTTGCAAAACACCTCATAACATGGATGAACCTGGAGGACATTATATGAGTGAAATTAATCAAAAAAGGACAAATATTATATAAGACCACCATTGTAAAAACTAAAGAAAAGGTTTCCATACTCAAAGAAACCTACCAGGGGTAGGACGGAAGGGAGAGTAATTCACTGGCTAGAGGGTGGTGGTTGTGTGCCTTGGAGTCGGTTCCAACTCACAGCGACCCTGTATAGGGTTCCCAAGGGCAGAAAGCCTCATCTTTCTCCCACAGAGTGGCTATTAGATTCGAACTGCTGACCTTAAGGTTAGCAGCCCAACTCATGACCACTATGCTACCAGAGATCCTAGAGAGTCAATACATGTTAATTCAGATGTTGGGGAAGGCAATATACAAGAGGAGGTAGGGTGCAGAAGAATGATGAAGACAGGTAAACACAAGGGGAGGTATGCAAGAGATAGAGGTAAACAGTGATATCCACTCAACCTTGGAACAACAGTGTTCTGTTTAGACACATGGACAGAGAAACAGACTGAATGGGTATGGCAGGAAGAATGGGATATGTATATTTATATCCACACAGAGAATTTATATCCACACAGAAAGCAGGATAACTGTTGTTGCATGGAGCGGATTGCAATCATTGAGATGAAACAAAGCATATGATTTGTTGAATGTAAAACTGATGATCTTGTCTATAAACCTTCACTCAATTCACAATTAAAAAAAAAAAAGTTATTTTATTTATAAATTTGGTAAGGTTTTCTTATTTCTAAGATGGGTTTTTTGGCTACTCAATTTAATTTTAAAAGATTTGAGGAAGTATAATAAAAATTTGAAGAAGTTAAATTTGTTTTTAAAGTTACAAAAAGAGAACTGACATTCAGAAATTACGTCAGGACTGGAGAATTAGAATTAAAAGTCTGTATAACCGTAACCCAAAAGAGTACATTTTTCAGCACGTAATTTTAATTTTTTTAAAAAGTCAGAGCACAGGTATAGTTGGCATAACAAGTCTTTCAATTCATTTATCCATTTATCATAATTTTGAACACTAACCCACTGTTGACAATTCAAACCCATCCAGAGGCACCTCAGAACACAGCCTGGCAATGTGCTTATAGCCTTGAAAACCCAATGCACACATGAAGCCTCCTCAAGATCAACAAACAACAACAACATGTCAGTCACCATTCTAGTCACAAAGAGTTAAGTTCCAAACAGACATCTTTATTTTAGGAACTTACATTCTAACCACAAAGACAAAACCATAAAAAGATCAAACCCACAACCATTAAATTGATTCTGACTCATAGCTACCCTTGTTGTTAAGTGCCGTTGAGACGGTTCCTATCCATAGCAACCCTGTATCGGGTTTCCAAGGAGCAGCTGGTGAGTTTGAACCACTGACCTTATGGTTCAAACAGACATTGCAGTCCAGCACATTAACCCACATTGCCACACAAGGAGTCCCATAGCAACCCTATGTATGACTTTTCAATCTGTAAGTCTTTATGGGAGCAGACAACCTCATCCTTCCAATGAGTTTCAACAACCAACTTTGTGGTTAGCAGCACAATGCTTAATCCACAGCACCCAAAACAACTATATAAATAAAAATACATTGTTGTTGTTAGTACCATCTAGTCAGTTCCAACTCATAACGACCTTGTATAGGGTTTCCAAAGAGCAGCTGGTGGGTTTGAACTGCCGATCTTGTGGTTCACAGTCCAGTGCCAACCATACAGCACCACACAGGAGGTCCAATAAAAATAAGGGCACAAAATGTGACAGAGCATTTTAGATAGGTAGTCATGATTTGTATGAGAAGGTAGTCATGATTTGTCTGAGAAGGTGACATATGCACAAACACTTGAAGCAATCTAGGGATTTATATAAATATCTAAATATGTATATGAATTCTAAGCAGGGAAAAAAGCATGTACTAAAGCCCTGAGGCATTAGTACACCAAGGAAGTTCAGGTAACAGAAAGATAACTGTAAGTCAGGAACAAAGTGAGCAAGATGAAGAGATAGGTGATCAGAGAAGAAGCCCTTGTTCACAATGGTCAGAAATGTAGATTTTATCATAACTATAATGGGAAGTCTTTCTGAAAAGGGGTAGCACTGTGAGTTGACATATCTGAGTCAAAATGGAGAAGAGCTAGTAATGGGAAAACAGTCAAAAAAAAAATATATATATATTGGTGTGGTATTACAGGATAAGCACTGGACAACTAACTGCAAGGTCAGCAGTTCAAACCCACCAGCTTCTCTCAGCCATACAGGGCCATATAGGGTCACTATGAGTCAGCACTGACTGGATGGCACACAATAACAACAGTTGTGTTTTTCTTGATGACGCCGTGGGTTAAGCATTGGGCTGCTAACCTCAAGGTCAGCTATTCTAACCCACAGGTCACTCCACAGGAGAAAGATGAGGTTGTCTGCTCCTATAAATATTTACAGTCTTGGAAATCCTATACAGAATCACTACGAGTTAGAATCGACTCAATGGCAGTAGGTTTGGTTGGAGGTTTTATTGTATTTTACATGGAGACCTTATAGTGCAACATCTTAGTGCTTGGCCGCTAACTAAAAGGTCAGTGGCTCAAATCCACTAGCCATTCTGTAAGAGAACTACACAGCAGTAAAATATAACAATCTGTGAATTGGGCTGTGTGCCCAGGGGCAGGTGGCTGGCTTGCATTTAAATGCCCTTAGGGAATTTTTTGTTTTTATGTGAATATCAAATATTTTTGCTTTGTTCATTTGCGAAATATATAAGATATAGAAGGGATATAAAAAGGTCCAAGACAGGCAGCAGAGGCTCCTCTGCGGAGGCCTGAATAAAACAGAGAAGGCGCTTTGACGGAACAGTTCCAGAGCTTTAGATCTAATTTAAAGTGAGGGGGAGCAGTTTCGGGCACCCACCAGTGGAGAAGTCTGACTGTGGCGAGAATAAACAGATTTCTGAATCAATCAGGATTCTGCCTGCAGACCCCTCAGCCTGAGCAGAGATCAGAGGGTGGGGTCACAGGCAGGCAGATTACAGCACAAAAGTCAAAGCCATGGACTGACTTGTGGAAAAAGAGGTGTGATGGCTCTTTTCACTTTTCTTTCCTCCTCTTACCTGTTCACCCTCTCTGCCCAGTCCGGTCATCTTCAGGCGGGTGGGAGCGCAACCCCAAAAGGGTCAAGTGTTGGGCCCACAGGATACAATTTTTCCCATGACGCAAAGATGAAATCCCTGTAACCCCAGCAGTCTCACAAGCTGATTCTTTTGCTGCTTCTTAGAACGTCTGACACTGGGATTTAGTCCTAAAGTTGACTTTCCTAATTGGGCAGGAGCCTTTTCTCCTGCTTTACCTAACAAGACACAGCAGGTCTGGCCATACAGCCAAACTATAGTTGCACCTTGTAAAACCCCAACATAAAAGTTAAGAGCCAACACCAACTACTATATACAAGGACGCAGAAGAATTCCGCCGTGCATACGCAGATACCTAACTGAGCTTCAGAGATAAAAATAGTGGACAATCTTTCTTCCATTCATTTCTCAATATCTATCTGCGCACCTTCACAGACATGACTAGAGAAGGGCCCTAAGCAAGTGGACACCACCACCCACCGCTGGAGGTTTCTCCTGTGGATGCACACTGACCTGCACAGCAAAGGCTACTGGGCAGTCTGCTATGGTTTTGGTTTTGTTTTCGTGTGCTGCTTTTTGTCTATGCTTTTATTTTGTTTGCTTTTAGCCCTTTTGGTCTTACTTTTTTCCTGGGGGTGGGAGCTTTCTCTCCCTAGGTTACCCAAGAAGAGACAATAATCATGGCCATACAGCCAAGCTACAAGCATACCCCATAATATCCCACCATCCAGGCAGGAACCAATAGCAGCTGCTAGATATTACACAATAGCCAAAACTTGCTAAGATAGCTTGCAGCTGAGTGAAAAGGGAAGCCTATCTCCAGATCACACCCACCAGGATATACTCAGTAAGCTTAACAACACAGCAACATATTCATTTAATCATTGAAAACACATATAAATATTGGAACATGTCCAAGAAAAAAAACAACAAAC
>NW_006408712.1:4577500-4583572 GCF_000296735.1 Chrysochloris asiatica
CAACCTCAATCTCTTCTCCATTGGTAAGAATGTTGTTTATTGGTCCGAATGTTGTTTATTGGTCCAGTGGTGAGGATTTTTGTTTTCTTTACATTGAGTTGTAATCCACACGTAAGGCTGTGCTCTTTGATCTTCATCAGTAAAGACAGACTAGGAAGAAAGAGTGACAAACTACTTCTGAATCGCTAATCACTGAAAACTCTATGAATACCAGGAAGGATAGACCCCTCCAAAGAAAATCACCAAGACATATCATAATCAAGCTCTCCAAAATCAAAGACAAGGAGAGAATCCTAAAAGCAGCCAAGGAGAAGAGAATTGTTATTTGCAAAGACAAGCAAATCAGATTAAGTTCTGACCTCTCAGAAGAAACCATGCAGGCAAGAAGGCAATGGGGAGACATATATAAAACCTTAAAAGAAAAAAACTGCCAATCGAGAATCATTTACTCAGCAAAGCAGTCAACTAAATATGATGGTGCAAATCAAAACATTCCAAGATAAACAGAACCTAAGAGACTTTGTCAAAGGCAACCCAGCACTTCAAACCATCCTAAAGGCAGTTCTGTGAACTGAAAACCAACAAGAACAGGCAACAACCAGAGAATGACAGACATGGCAACACGACCTGGAACTTAGACGACAGACTATTGTTGTGAAGTGCCATTGAGTCAGTTCCAACCCATAGCAACCCTGTAATAGGGTTTCTGAGGAGCAGCTGGTGAGCTTGAACTGCCAACCTTGCAGTTCAAATGGCTTGGCAGTCTGGCGCATTAACCCACAGTGCCACACCAGGACTCCAGCAGCTAGCAGAGTTCAAAACAGGATGAAATTACAAAAACAAATTCAAAGGAGCTAGGAGATCAACCAAAGTTCAAAATAGTAATATAAAAGAAGGAGAAAATATAGGAACAGATATCCAGGTGATGAGGAGGTCAGGTAGACTGCAGAGTACAACAGACTGTCTTAAATGGAGGGAAAAGTCAGAAGACTACAAGGTAACCTCCAAGAAAGGTAATACTTCACAACATACCATAAAAATGAAGATATAAGTAGAACAAGGAAACATTAAAACCAAGAAGAAACTGACAAGAAATAGCACAAAAAACATGAACTCAGCACAAAAAGGCACGCAGAAAAAAGGAACAAACAGCACCACAGAAAATTAATACAATGACAGCAATTAATTCATACTTATCAACAATTACATTGAATGTCACTGGATTAAATGTAGCAGTGAAGAGACAGAGAGTCGCGGAATGGATGAAAAAACAAGACCCTTCAATATGCTGTCTGCAAGAGACACACCTTACACACAAAAGTTAAGGCAAAAGCAGACTGAAAGTTAAAGGATGGAAAAAAATTATGCCAAGCTAATTGCAATAAAAAATGAGGAGCGGCAACCACTGATAAAATAAACTTTAAGGCACACAATGCCATAAAATTAGAAATCAACAATAAAAAGACCAAGGAAATAAAGTCAAATACATGGAAACTGAATTTCTTCTACTACCCTGCTGAAAAGTGACTGGGTAGTATAAGAAATTAAACGCGTACTCACAAAGTTCCTAAAACCATTGAGAATGAAAACACAACATATACCAAAATCTTTGAGACATGGTAAAAGTGGTGCTGAGAGGACAGTGTATTGCAATAAATGCACACATCCAAAAAGAATAAAGAACCAAAATTAACACATTAACACAACATCTCCAATAATCAGAAACAAACGTGGGAACCTACAGTCACCAAGAGAAAAGAAATAATAAAGATTAGAGCAGAAATAAAAAAGATAGAACACAGAAAAACTATAGAAAGAATCAAAAGGGCAAGAAGCTGGTTCTCTGAAAGGATTAATAAAATTGACAAACCACTGGCAAACCTAACAAAAGGAATGAGGGAGAAGACACAAATAACACACATTAGAAACCACATGGGCAATGTCACAATGGAACCAAAAGAGAAGCAGTGACGCCAGAGATGGAGGCAAAGACGATGATGTGGAGAGATAGAGCAGCTGGGGACTCTAGACTCAAGGAGGGAGAGGGGTTGTGTGCTAGTGTCCCAGGGGTGGGGGGAAGGAGGTGACAGGCTTGCAGGGTATTCCTTTTGGCTGTCTGAACAGTTATATGTTCCTGAGTGCTTTGGCATACATCAAAAACAAAAAAAGAGAAAATGGAAGTAAATACTGTTGAATGATGATGCAGGAAGGAGATTGTAATCATTGCAACGAAACGAAATATGATAGAATGAAGGTAAAGCTGATGCTCTCCCATGTAAACTACCACTCAACTCACAATAAAAACTTAAAACAAAAAGGAAAGGTGCAAGTAGTAGTCAGATTTAGGAAGGTTTGGGTTTTTTTTCTCTTGGTGGTGTGTGTGTCAAGTATATACGAAAACATTTGCCAATTCAATCATTTTTACCTGTATAATTCAGTAACACTGATCATAATCTTCATGTTTACAAACATTTTCACTATCTTGTTCCAACTGATTCCATAACCATTAACATAAACCAGTGCCCCTAAACAGAAATTCTCCTTCTTCCCTTTGTCTCATCTTTGGTTGGTATGTGCCGTGGAGTCGGTTCTGACCCATAGCGACCCTGAACAGGGTTTCCGAGGCTGTAAATCTGTATGGGAGTAGAAAGCCTCATCTTTCTCCTGCAGAGCAGCTGGTAGTTTCGAACTGCTGACCTTGCAGTTCGCAGCCCGATTCATAACCACTACACTACCAGAGCTCCATCTTTGGTAACCACTAATAAATAAGCTATGATTTCTATGTTGCTGTTGTTGCTGTTGTTGTTACAAGCCATCAAGTCAGCTCCAACTCATAGTGACTCTGTTCAGGGTTTTCAAGAAAGGACTAGTGAGTTTGAACCTCCAACCTTGAGTTTCAAACCAACCTTACAGTGCAGTGCTTTATCCCACAGTGCCACACCAGGACTCCATTGTTTCTATATACAAGCCTATTTCATCAGAATGAAATCATGTAATAGTTGTCCTTTGTGACTGACTGATTTCACTCAGCACAGTATTTTCAAGGTTCCTCCATGATGTGGCATGTGTCAGGGCTTCATTTTCTGCATGGCTGAGGAATATTCCATTGTATGTATACATCACATTTTGGTTATTCATTCATCTACTGACACACATTTAGGTTGTTTTCATATTTCAATTACTGTGAATAGTAAGTACTACAATGAACATTGGGGTACAATTTCTATTTACATTCATGCCTTCCAGTATCTGGTGTATACACCTAGGATTAGGATTGCTGAGTCTATGTTCATCTTTTGCAGGAACCAACAGTTAGTTCTCCACAGCTTCTGCATTACTTTGCTTTTCTACCAGCAATGAATGACACCTGTTAGTTTCCTTTTTTTAAAAATCAAAGTCACTGTAGTGGGGATAAGGTAGTATTTCATTTTGGGTTTTATTTGCATTTAGGATTTGGGAAGTTTTGATAGTAACACATGAAGAACTTATTGATAGACTGGGTATGAGGAAAAAAAAGTCAATTTTGTTTTAAAGCGTACTTTGATATAGCAATACATGTATAGCTGTACCATGTGTCTTTCAGTTAGCATTTGCATGATGTGTCTTTCTCCGTCATTTACTTTGAGGATTTCTGAAGACTTTATTTTAGATATATTTCTAAGTGACACACAGTTGGGTCTCATTATTGTATGCAGTTTACACTTAGAGCATTTATATTTTAAAGTTGTTTTATTTCAACTCTGTCTCCTTTATAGAAAACCTCAAATGCTAATAATACTATGCATGACCATCTGACCCAACCATCAGAAAGGAGATGGCATTCCTTTAAACCTTCAGAGCACTTACTTATATCTCCTTTATGACATGATCAGGTTCTGCGAGTTATTACAATGATTTCTAAGTGTGTTTAATTGTCCCTACATAGGACATAAAAGGAGCCTGGTAATATAGTGGGTTACAAGCCGGACTGCTAACAGCAAGATCAATAGTTCTAATCTATCAACTATTCCACAGGAGAGAGAGAAGGCTTTCTACTCCTATAAAAATTTAAAGCCTCGGAAATCCTATATAGAGTCGCTATGAGTCAGAACCAACTTGGTGCTACACAATCACCAACACCACATAGAATATAAATTCTCCAAAGAATGAACCAAATATTAAGTATCTTTGCATCAAAAAAGAGTTTAAAAGGTACTTCTGACAAGATGGTGAACAAGGTAGATGTGCTCCATGGAACTTATACAACAAAGACACAAGAGAAAATGAACAGACACAGGTTAATATCCTGGAATCTGGAACTTTAGACAAAAGGCCCAAGACGTGGACTGAATATTACTGCGAAGAGAACCTGAGCAGGGACAGTGAGGCAGGGAGACTGACCAGTGAATGGCCAGCTAGATGGGACACGACCATCTTGAACTTTTGTGAACAGATCTGGTGACAGAAGGTGGCCTAACAAAGCAGAGCAACAAACGTGACAGGAAAAACGTGATTCCCTGTTGTTCCTCAAGCTCCAATAGTGATCAGAGATGTGGCCTTATCCATGTCTTATCCAACGCCTGGGCATACCCTGTTCTTGAGTTTAGAGCCGTGTGGCTGGGAGCCATGCCAGTTTGAAGGAGAGGCTGGCTGTACCATTTTGGTGCCTAGGTTCAGGTAAGATGAGCTCCAGGTCTACAGAACCCACGAAGCCACAAGACTAGCATTTGTTATTTCTTGTTAAATGCTGTAAAGTCTGTTCCAACTCATAGCAACTCTTGATATGGTTTCCAAGAAGTAGCTGATGTGTTGACCCAGACCAGAATTACTCAAGTAAAAACCCTCATAACAATCCACCATGCCCCAGCTGCCCTGTGGTCCTCACAGATACTGAAACCAGCTCCACCAAGGGCCTCCACTATTGAGTACCCTGAATATAGGTAACACGTTGACCTGCATGACTCCTTCCAGGGCCAGGAACTCCACTGTCACATCCCTCCTACACCCACCTCATGAACTCCATGACTGGCAGGAGACATTCAGAATTTTCACCTGCTTTTTTCTGGCTTGGGTACTGGTTTTGCTTTACTTTTCACTGTTGTATGATTTTTGTTTGTTTATTCTTTCTTCCTCGTCTCTTTTGATTCCCTAGAATTTTATTCTAGCTCCTCTTTTGTTTTTCTGTCTTTTTTTTGTTTCTCATTTCCCCTCTTTTTCTTTTTTTCTTTCCTTTTAGTTTTTCTTTACTTCTCTGTACTCTATTTCTCTTTTCACCTGCACTCTACCTAACAAAGGGGAACCAAAAGGAGTAAGCTCTGATTTATCAGCAGAAACCATGCAGGTAAAAAGGCAATGGGGATGACATATACAAAACTCAAAAAGAAAAAAAAGTGCCAACCAAAAATCATATACCCAGTAAAGCTGTCCTTCAAATACGTTTCCAGATAAACAAAATTTAAAAGGAATTTGTAATAACCAGACTAACTTTACAAAAATACTAAAAGGAGTCAGCCCTTTGCACTGAGAACTAGCAACAGGAGATAACAACCTAAAATTAGCATACATGACAACACCACACAGTACTCAATCCAGTTATAGAAGTATTTAAATTAAAACAAATTAACAAGACTGAAAATAGGGAACCACAGATATCTATTTATAAAGAAGCCAACTACAACAAAAAGAGTGAATAATATAGATACAGAGCTGCCAAATGGCAAGGAAGTCAAGCAGATTTGAAAACTAAACAGGATGTTTAAAATGGGGAAAAATAAGTTTCACAGTAACCTCAAGGAAAACTAATATACTTCCATATCAAAATTAAAAAGATGAAAATTAGAAAGATTTAATAAATATTTAAAACAACAGAAATGAAAATAAAACCTAGGAAAACACTCAGTGCAGAAAATTCTGTGGGAAACAGAAACCAGTAGCACCACACACACACACACACAAAAAAAAAAAACACATAGCAAAATGACAGCAATCAGTTCATTATTGTTGTTGTTGTTGTCAGGTGTCATTGAGTCGGAACCGACTCATAGCGACCCCATGCACAGCAGAACGAAACAATGTCTGATCCTGGGCCAACCT
>NW_006408712.1:4592012-4597433 GCF_000296735.1 Chrysochloris asiatica
TTGCTTTGGCCCCCCTACGCTGGAGAGCAAGTTTCAGAGTCTCTTCTGACATCCATCTTGATCTTTTCCTTCTTTCTTGTCTTCTTAATGACTTTAAGAAGCTAACTTTAAAACTTTCTAAAATAAAAGTAGTGGTGGTGGTGGTGGTAGTGTGCCATGGAATCAGTTCTGACTCATAGTGACCCTGTATCAGGTTTTCAAGGCTGTAAATCTTTATGGGAGCAGAAACCTCATCTCTCTCCTAGGGAACAGCTGGTAGTTTCGAACTGCTAACCGTGAGATTAGCACCCTGACTCAAAACCACTACATTTCCAGATAAATGTTCCACTTAAACTTAATTTTTGGTATTATCCTTCCAAATTTAACAATGTATACATGACACTATATGTACACAGGAGTCCTGGTGTGGTTTGGTACGGTAAGTACCTGACCACAAGATTGATTTGAACCAAAAAGTGGAGGTTCAAACTCACCAACCACTCCTTGGAAACCCTATACAGGGTCACTATTAGTTGGAACCAACTTGACTTGATTGATAGTACTTAACAACATCAACATGCACAGCACACATGTATACATACAGATAATTTTCAAAATTATTTTAAACTACAAATTTAAAATCATTATTATGATAATGTAGGTAATAGAAGCATAGATTCACTTCACTTATCAGTTCCTGGTGTGGCACTGTAAGAAAAGCACTAAACTGCAAGGTTGGTTTGAACCACAATGTTGGTGACTGAAATTCACCAGCTGCTCCTTGGAAGCCCTATACAGGGTCCCTGTGAGTTGGAACCAACTCAAAAGCACTTAACAACTTATAAACTTCAGTAATAGTGTTTTTAAGGCATGAGGGATTAATGGGGCCGCTGCAATTATTATATTCATGTTATATTACTAATTCAGTGCAATTAATATAGCTAAAACAGTGTTAAACTAAAGCATTTGAAGTTGAAAACTGTTTTTATATATTTTATACAGTAAACACATGACAAAGTACACTTGTAGAAATAACTAAATAAACTTAAAATTTTGCTATATTTATGTTATGAATATATATTATATTCACTAATAGCTATTTCTTTTATATAAGTAAACTCACTGAATCATCACAAAAACCTTAAACAGCAAACTACTATTTCCTGAAAAGAGCTGGATAAAACTGAGAAAGAAAAGTTAAGTGACTTAACCAAGTTTACAGAGCAAGTCAAATGCCAGAGTCAGGATTCAGACATTTTAAAAATACTTACCAGCCTGACAAAAATAAGCTAAAGAGGCTTTTCCTGGTTGCAATGTACTGAAATATTTCTGAGGACTCAGTTCTGGTAGAGGGACTACTGATGACTTGTTAAAAATGCACATTATGACCAAAGAGAATCCAATTCTAAATATACTGAAGCTAGAAAACATCATCAGCAAGAAATTGTATCTGCTTTCTTCACTGCTGTGCTTCTACTGTCTAGGAAAATCCTTAGACAAGAACCAGGTGTCCAAGAAAGTTTTGTTGAATGCATTAAATGAATGAATGAAGTAACATCTGCAAAAGAAAAAAAAAGTTAAGGCACTTAAATTATTTGGATTTTGCTATTATATTAATGTTTGCAGTAAAAATTTCAGGGAGATAGCCAATAATGACACAGATTTGATAATATGATTTTTTTTTTTTAACTTTCTATTATGAATCAGATGAAGGTTTACAGAACAGATCAATTTTCTATTTAACAATCATTTTGTCTAATCCCACTGAATGCAATCCCCACAATGTAATAAGGTATCCCACTCCTGTGTGTTTCCTGTCTCCAGTCCTCTCTTCCTAATCCTTCGGAACACTGTCATCAGGTAAACGTTGCCCTTTCGATCACAAATGGTTGATTATAAATACTAGAGATTTTTGATCCTTGCAAAATATTTGAAAGCTATCTAGAAAATACAACACTAAGTGTTTCAAGTTTTATAGCTATCTACCAGAATATGTCATTTTTAAGGGTTCTAAAATAAATTCTCAACATTATCAAATCAATTTTTTTTACCTACAACTGACTTAAAGTTAATATCTAAATTACTTAATCCCATTAGCATAGGAATGAAACATCCAAAACATATGCATAACAATTAAGTGTTCACTGCTAACCAAAAGGTTGAGGTTCCAATGTACCTCCATAGGAATAAGACTTGGCAAGCTGCTCCTGTTAAGATAACTACCTTATGGAGCAATTCATACAGGGTCACTATGAGACGAAACTACTCAGTAGCACCTAACAACATGTTTGCATACTTTTTACTTTAAATTTCCTAGGAGATGAGAAGGAATGTCAGGATAGCATAAGACCAGGCAGTGCTTAGTCTTGTTGTACACAGGGTCAGTATGAGTCAGAATTGACTCAATGGCATCTAACATCAACAACAAGAGATAGTTACTGACTACTTATGAATAGGCTTTCTAAATATACACATCTTTAATGCTTACTATGTCAATTTCTTCACACAACTTAGAAATACAAATATATTTAAAACCTAAAAAAATGTATGCCATTTTTCAACTCATATTTAATTCACTCCCATTTTCTGGACTCAGGTTTGTTCTATGTATCATCCTCTCATGATATACTGAATTCGATGCTGTTCTTTCCATCTGCTATCAGGTATCTTCTAATTTCAAATTTCTCTTGAAAAATTTCTTGTTTTCAGCAAGTTTTTCTACTGATAACATATATTTTCTAAGTTTAAAAGAAGAAAGTACAGAAAAATTGTTAAGTACCATCAAGTCAATTCTGACTCAGAGCAACCCTTGTTTAGGATTTCCACAGTTGATTATCTTTAGGAGAGCACAGAGACTTATCTTTCTCCTGAGGTGCAGCTGGTGGGCTCAAACCACTGACTTTGTGTTTCTCAGTCCTGTATCTTTCGAGTGCCGCAAGAAAAAGCAATATAGGCAACAAGAAGAAATAGTAAAAATTATTTCTATAGACTAATAAGAATGGGGTAGAAGTACTTTATAAAGAATAAAATTAATGGATTAAGGTAATGATCCTATTAAATTGGATATTTACTCTGGTCATTCAGTATTATCAATAAGCATGGAAAACGTCTACCTAAGGACCAAGTATTCCTAAAATAGAAGCTAATGATTCAGTGGTTACTGCCCAATAATTCAGTTTATAAGAGCCTCTTTAGTAGTCCCTGGGTGGCACAAAGCACTAAACAACTAGCTCAAAGGTTGGTGGTTCAACCCACCCAGGAGCATCTCAGATGATACACCTAGGGCTCTGCCTCCAAAAGACACGGTCCTGAGCACCATATGAAGCAATTTCACTCTGCACATATGGAGTCACCAGGAGTCAAAATCAGCTCATTGACAACTAACAACAACAAAGCTGGTTTATATCAAGCAGTGAACAAATGTGCCACCAATTTTTAACACCGAATCAAGAGTTCAAAAACTAGGGAGTGAGCATTGTGAGAAGTATATAAAATGTAATGTTAATGATATAATTAAAGGGTATCTTTGACATTAAAATTGCTTGTACATTATAGCCATTTCAAACCAGTCTACTTTAAAGTCACTTTATATGAATGCAGATAGTTTAAAATACATCATCTACTATTTTCTCTATAGTCTCTGGGAATGCATGTACTGTTGAGGCTATAGTTACTACTATGTAACATTCATTATTACATGAAATAAATGCAACCTAATTAAACTCTCAACATTTAAGTAAAAGAACAAATGAAAGATTCCAGTATAAAAATTTTTTCCCAGCCTTCTGGTTACAGTTCAAATATTTTAATAGTTAATTGGGCATTAGTATTAACACATTGTTCTTTTTCCCTTGTATTCTGTGGTACCAAAAGATCTAACCACACATCTGATGCTTGAATACTTCCCCACATCTTGTATCTCTTTACACAGATGAAATGCACAATTCTTTCACATATATAATCTCATCAATTTTTGAGGCAGCAAACCTTTTGCAATCTACTCTTTATTCGATAAGATTTGACCATTTTTTGAAATTACATAAAGCAGAGAATACTACGGTCTGGTTAAGCTAGGACTAAAACTCACATGGCCATAATACAATTATCACTGAATAATGGCCTAAACAAACCCATCACAGCACAGTTGGAAGACACACAGGAATATGTGGTTGGGATAGGAAAAAAGGAATGGAAGCTCTAAATCATTCTCTTTCACAAGACCAAAAACCATGTTTTTAGTAAATGCAATAAATAAATAAAAGACCAGTAAGCAGTTGAAACTAATTGCCTGTAAGAAAAAGGAATTTGGGGAACAAGGGTTGAAAATGTCAAGGGAATTGGTAAAGGCATATAAAATCATAATGTACATTTTTATTTCAACTTTAAAAAATGTACTACTTGAAAGTGATCAACGCTTCCATAGCTTCTACTCATATCAATCCAATCTACCTCTGTGATGTTAGATGCCATCAACTCTGCTCCAAATCATAGTGACCCAATGCACAGCAGAATGAAATACTGCCTGGTCGTGGGGCATCACTAATAATTGTTACATTTGAGCCTGCTGCTACTGCCACTGTATCTCCCACCCCTGGGATATCTTCCTCTTTTTGCTCTCCACTTCACCAAGCACGATGTCCTTCTCTAAAGCCTGGTTCCTCATAATATGTCCAAAATATGAAAGGTGAAGTCTCACCATCCTGGCTTCTAAGGTGTTTTCTGGTTGTACTACTTCCAACAGATTTGTTTCTTCTTCTGGCCATTCATGGTACTTTTAATATTCTTCTCCAACACCATAATTCAAATGAATCAGTTCTTCTATGGTCTATTCACTGAGCAACTTTCACATGTATATGAGGCGACTGAAATACCATGGCTTGGGTCAGGCACACTTTAGTCTTAAACTGGTATCTCTGCTCCTGAACACCTTAAAGAGGTCTTCTGCAGCAGACTTGCCTAAGACTTGATTGCTATAGACTGCTGCTTCCATGAAAAGTTGTATCACATGCATATTGCTGGTTGTTAATGAGTCTTCCTCTAATCCTGATGCCATTGATGAAAACATTATTCTTCTCAGATTATTTGCTCATAATACAAATTGAAAAAGTATGGTAAAAGGATACAACCCTGGCACACACCTATCCTGATTTTAAACCATTCATTATTTCCTTGTTCTGTTCAAGTGCCTGCCTCTTAGTCCAAGTACAGTATTTTCAAATACCCATTCTTCACATTGTTATCCATAGTTTGTCACAATGCACTGTCTGAAGTCTTTACATAATCAATAAAACACAAGTAAACATCCTTCTGGTATTCTCTGGTTTCAGCCAAGAGCCATCTCACTTACGCAATGATATCCCCTAGTTCCATGTCTTCTTCTGAATCTGGTCTGGTATTCTCTGGTTTCAGTCAAGAGCCATCTCACTCTAGCAATGATATCCC
>NW_006408712.1:4597533-4604556 GCF_000296735.1 Chrysochloris asiatica
CTCATAGCGACCCCATGCACAGCAGAACGAAACAATGTCTGATCCTGGGCCAACCTCACTACCGCTGCCACACTTGACACCATCAATGACGCCACCTGGCCAATCCATCTCATTGGGGGGTCTTCCTCTTTTTCTGACCCTCCATCTTACCCAGCATGCCATTCTTCTCCAGAGACTCTTCCCTCCTGACAATATGTCCAAAGTAAGAGAGAAGTTTAGCCATCTTGGCCTCCAAGGAGCACTCTAGCTGTACTTTTTTCTATAACAGATCTATTGGTTCTTTTGGCAGTCTACGGCACTTTTAGTATTCTCCTCCAACACCACAATTCAAAGGCATCAATTCTTCCACAATCTTCCTTATTCACTGTCCAGCTTTCGCATCCATATGAGGTTACTGAAAATACTATGATTACTGAAAATAACCATAATATCTATATCCCCAACAAAATAGCCTCAAAATACAAAAACAAATCTAATAAAACAGAAGAAATAGACAACTCTGGTACTCTAAGATAAGCACTTGACCCAAAGGTTGATTTAAACAAAGAGGTTGGTGGTTCAAACTCACTAGTTGCTCCTCAGAAACCCTATAGCAGGTCGCTATGGAGTCAGAACTGACTCGACTACACTTAACAACAACAAACATAGGAAGAGATTTCAATATACCACTTTTTATTAATGACAGAACTAGAGAGAAAGAACTAAACAACACAATCAACCAACTTGACCTCATAAACATACACAACCCAGCAATAGCACAATATACATTCTTTTCCTATATACAATCAATCACAAAAGGACAAATACTATGTGAGACCACTTTTGTAAAAACACAAAAAAAGGTTTCCATACTAAAAGAAACATTCTTTGATGGTGACCAAGGGTAAGAGGGAAGGAAGAGTAATTCACTAGCTAGAGTGTAGACACATGTTTACTCCGGTGTTGGGGAAGGTGGCAGAACAACAATGAAGACACAGGTAGGTATGCAAGGGCTAAAGGAGATAGAGGTAAACAGTGATATATATACAATATTAAAACAACAATGTTCCGCAGTAGACACAGGGACAGAGACACTGGCTGAAAGGTATGGGAGGATATTATACATGGGTATTTACCTTTCCTGCAAACACAACTATCAATGTGGTGGAATGTACAGCTTAGATATTATCAAACATCTTAAGGCCATGAGTAGCCAAGTTTGGGGGACACCATGGTCACTTTGCCAAACATTGTTTTGTGGACTATGTTGTGCCTTCTACTTTGGTGAGGAGCATCTGGGATCTTAAAAGCTTATGACTGGCCATCTAAGGTACAACTATTGGTCTCCTTGTGTGGAAGAAAGAAGAGCAATGAGAATTGAAGAGGCTTAGAATTAATTAGTCCAATGGACTAATGAAACATGTATCAGTCTCCATGACTCTGAGATCATTAGAATTAGATGGTACTCAGCACCCACTACCAACTGCTCTGAAACAGATCACATTAGAAGGACCAAGATAAGAGCGGCAGAATATGTAGAACAAAACTCAAAACTATTTAATTAGAAAACAAAATAAAAGACCAAGCTTACTGGTCAGAAAGAGACTGGAGGAAACTGAGACTATAGTCCTCAATCACCTTTCAGGTCTGGAATGGAACTCACCCTCATGGCTCAACTTTTAGCCACTGCAGCAGGTTAAGTACACAAGGTAGACAACTAGTAAGGTATGTTCACTATCAATGATGGAATGGTCAGTCATTGAAAATCAAAAGGTCAACATTTATCTAAGGACAAAGCTGAAAAGGGATGGGAAGTTAGGTTGAATGGAAACAGGAACCACAGGGAGGAAGTGAAATAACTATTGTTGCTTGGAAATAACTATGTTGCATAGCAATCATAGACAAAGTATATGATTTGAAGGTAAAACTGATAATCTCGTCTGTAAACCTTCTCTTAAATCACATTAAAAAGTTAAAAAAAAAAAAAAAGATCATTAGCCATTTGAGATATGCAAATCAAAACAACAATGAAGTATCATCTCATATGCGCATTAATAGCAAAGTTCAAAAACACATTAAACAAACAAACGCATTAAACAACAAATACTGGAGAGGGTGTGGAGAGACTGGAATGCTCCTGGACACTGTTGGTGGGACTGTAAAACAGTACAAGCACTATGTAAAATGGTATGGCACTTTCTTAAAACGTTGAAAATAGAAATATCATATGACCCAACAACAATCCCTCTACTTAGTATATGTCATCAAGAAACAAGAGCCACGACATGAATAGATACATGCATGCCCATGTTCATTGCAGCACTCTTCACAATAGCAAAAAGATAGACACAGCCTAAATGCCCATCAAAAGAAGAAAGGATAAACAAACTTTGGTACCTACACACAAAGGAATACTACACAATATTGTAAAATATTTTTTGAAGATGAATCTACAAAATATCTCACAACATGCATAAACCTGCAGGACATTATGCTGAGTGAAATCACAAAAGGACAAATATTGTATGAGACCACTGTTGTAAAAAGTTAAGAAAATACTTTCTTTATAATAGAAAAATGTTATGGTGGTTACCAGCGGGGGGCTCAGAGCGACGTAAATTTTTTCACAGGTTAGATGGTAGACACGTGTTTACATGGATGACAGATGGGCAATATTCAACAGGGAGGTTACCAGAGGAAAGATGAAGGTAGTAGGAGACACAGGGAGGAATGCAATAGTTAAAAGTGAATCGAGGAAACTACTGTTAACTGATGGTACATGGAGAGGACTGCAATTGTAATAAAGCAAAACGTGTGATTTGTTGAATGTAAAACTGATGATCTGCTTTGTAAGCCTCATACAAATCATAGTAAAATGTTTAAATAAATAAAAAAGACTAAATACAGGAAGATCATTTCAAACTCACAGACATTTGTTGAGTATCTACAATGTGCCAGAAACTGAGCTGCTCTTAATGGTTCTGTCTTACTCATCACTGTCTAATTTCTAGATAGCTCAATAACGAGTTTAAGTTATGTTAGTCCATATGGTTACTATTCAAATTGATATGACAGCCACTAATACTGAAGAAATTGAAGATTTTTATAAACTTTAGTATGAAATTGATCAAACATGAAATCAAGATGCACTGATAATTACTGTGATTGGAATGTAAAAACTGGAAACAAAAAATGATCAGTAGTTGGAAAATACAGCCTTGGTGATAGAAACAACAATGCACATTGCATAACAGAATTTCAAAAGACCAATGACTAATATATCACATATACATTTTTCCAACAACATAGTGATTACACACGTGGACCTCGCTATATGGAATATACAAGAATTAAATTGACTAAATCTGTTGAGAAAAACTATGGAAAAGCACAATATCATCAGTCAGAATAAGGCCAAGGTGCTCACCGGGGAAAAGACAATCGATTGCTCATATAAAAGTCTACAAGAGCCAAAGTACCACCTTTAGTATTGTTGTTGTTAAGTGTTCTGACCCATAGCAATCCTGTATAGGGTTTCCAAGGAGTGATTGGTGAGCTTGAACCACCAACGTTGTGGTTCAAACTGACTTTGCAGTCCAGCACATTAGCACACAGTGCCACACTAGAACCTACAGTAAATCCCACCTGAATTTAAAGACCATCTCAATAACAGATTAGACACATTGAATACTAACGACCTAATGGCCAAAGATGAGTTGTAGGAAGATATCCAGGACATCATATATGAAAGAAAAAGAAAAATTCATTAAAAAAGACAGGAAAGAAATACAAGATCAAACTAGGTATCAGAAGAGACTCTAAAACTTGCTTTGGAATACAGAGAAGCAAAAGTGAACAGAAGCAATGATGACATAAAAGAGTTAAACAAAAGATTTCAAAGGACAGCTCCAAAAGATAAAGTAAAGTACTATAATGAGAAGTGCAAAGACCTGGAATTAGAAAACCAAAAGGGAAGAATATGCTCTGCTTTTCTCAAGATGAAAGAACTGACAAAAACACTCAAGCCTTGAGATGTTATATTGAAGGAGTCTATGGGAAAATAATGAATAACACAGGAAGCATCAAAAAAAAGATGGAACTAGTACACAGTCTTGTACTAGAAAGAATGGTCAACGATAAGTCATTTGAGGAGGAAGTATATGATAAAGAATCAATAGTTTTGAAGAAAGAAGTCTAAGATGCACTTCAGGTACTGACAGAATTAACAACTGAGATGCTTCAACAAACAGAGGTAATACTGAAAGGGCTCACTTAGCATTGCCAAGAAATACAGTTACCTAGCCAAATGACTGGAAGCGACATAAATTTATGTCCATTCCAACAGAACGTGGAAATTATCAAATAATATTGTTTTTAAACAGCTGCAGCAGTGCATATACAGGGAACTGTCAGAAATTCAAGCCATATTCAAAAGAGGTCATGGAATGGGAGATATCACTGCTGATGTCAGATATATCTTGGTTGAAAGTAGAGAATACCAGAAAGATGTTTACTTGTGTTTTAGTGACTATGCAAAGGCATTCAACTGTGTGGCTCACAATCAACTATGGATAACACTGCAAAGAATGGGCATTCCAAAACACCTAATTGTGCTCATGAACCTGTACATAGATCGAAAGGCAGTCATGAAAACAAATTATGATACTGAAAGGTTTAAAATAAAACAAGGTATACATCAGAGTTGCATGTTTTCACCATACTTATTCAATCTATATGCTGAGTAAACATGAGAAGCTGCGTTGTATGAAAAATGTGACAGCAGAATTGGAGGAAGTCTCATTAACAACCTGCAATGTGCAGATGGTACAACATTGCATACTTAAAGCGAGGAGGACCTGAAGCGCTTGCTGATGAAGATCCAAGAATACAGCCTGCAGTATGGATAACATCTCAATGCAAAGAAAAAAAAAAATCCTCATAACTAAACCAATAGCAATATCATGATGAAGTTTTCAAGGATTTCATTTTCCTTGAATCCACAATCAATGCTCATGAATGCAGCAGCCAAGAAAGCAAACAACACTGGGCAAATCTGCTGCAAAAGAACTATTTTAAGTGTTAACAAGCAAAGCAAAGATTACTTTGAGGACTAAAGTGTACTTGACCCAAGCCATGTATTTTCAACCATCTCATATGCATGCAAAAACTAGACTATGAATAAGGGAGAGCTAAGAACTGATGTCTTTGGATTATAGTACTGACAAAGAATACTGAATATACCACAGGCTGTCCAAACAACGAACAAATTTGTTTTAGAGGAAGTATAACCAGAATGCTCCTTAGAAGTGACGATGGCAAGACTTTGTCTCACATGCTTTGAACATGTTATCATCAAGGACCAGGAGACAGGTATCATCCGTAGTAAAACAGATGGGTCAGTGAAAAAGAGAAAAACCCTCAAGGAGATGGACTACCATAGTGGGTACAGCAATGGGCCTAAGTATAACTATGATTATGTGGATGGCATGGAACTGTCAGTGTTATGTTCTATTGCATTCATGTCTCTTTAAGTTGGAATGGTCTCAACAGCACCTAACAAACAATATATATTTAAGGCACACAGCCAAGGTTGGTTAACTTTTCTATGGTGTCTGCCTTGCAAACTCTAGCTACAGAGACCAAGGGGTACAGGAGTCATCTCCCAGAGAAGGAAGGCTGATGCACTTAAAAAGAATAAATATACACAGAAAGTCAGACAGACACTTTAAAATTTCTTTATCTTAAAAAAATTAACATCACTTGGTATTTGTCACTCAATTTTCTGAAGTGCATATTCTAAATTTAAACTAAATAGAAGGTTCAGGTAACTATATTATTCATGGTGTATGTGGAAATTTTCCTTACTATTCCAAGTCAATGAACATTTCTTGGGAAAAAAATTAAATACATAATTTCAAGTTGGGCTGTTTTAACTTTGCCCTAAAAATAAATGTAAGAAACTGCAACATAAACAATTATAGAGACTTAGAAGAATAACAAAGAAAAAAATATATTTAAATTACCACAATACTGTTACCTCTGATATATGATTACAAATTCAACAAATAGATACACATTATGATATACATGTTAGGCCAAAAAAAAAAAAAAAACAACCTAACTAGATTTGAAATATTATAACTCCAGTAGCATAGCTTGTAAAATAAAATTAAATTCTAAGCTAAAATCTTGAATAGCTATTTTTCTGAATATGTACTAAGACAGTAATCTAAAACTTCTGTTTCTTCTTAAAAATAAAGGGTACAAAATATTTTTCTAGTTCAGAAAAGATGATGAAACAAAATAATGAAATATTTTAAAGTGCTTAGTCTTAATTATAGAGCTGCAAAATGCCAATAATATTTTACTAACAAATATTTTTGTACCTTTGCAACTGAAACTCCATAATCTTGAAGAGGTTTAACAGCTGCATCCAGTTCTTTAAGAAGCACAGAGGTACTTGGAGAATCTAAAATAAGAAAATATTCCCAAATGCTCATGAGCCAACTGTTAGGAAAAAAATAATTTTAAAATTAAAGCTCAAAACTACAAAGATACATTGTTTGTCAAACTAATCAGCAACACCACAAAAAAAATAAAGCAATTAAACATACCTTGTTATATGCATTTCATGCCTACATTTTCCCATTCTTATGACTCATGATTTTATCATGGTATTTTTAATTTTTATAACTTTCTAAAACAAGAGTTGTTGTTAAGTGCCAACTCAGAGCAACCCTGTACAGGGTTCCCAAGGAGTAGCTGGTGAATTTGAACCGCTGGCCTTGAAGTTCAAACTAACCTGGCAATCTAGTGCATTATTCCACAGTGCCACTCAAAAAATCAAGTAGTTAAACACATGTTGTTATATACATTTCATACCCATATTTTCCTATTGTCTCATTCTTATTTATAATGTTTTTATCATGATTTTTTTTAATTTTGTAAGCTAACTTTGTTGTTGTTGTTGTCAGGTGCCATCGAGTCGGAACCGACTCATAGCGACTCCATGCACAGCAGAACGAAACAATGTTCGATCCTGGG
>NW_006408712.1:4611431-4645697 GCF_000296735.1 Chrysochloris asiatica
TCTTCTGAATCTGGTCTGGTATTCTCTGGTTTCAGTCAAGAGCCATCTCACTCTAGCAATGATATCCCCTAGTTCCATGTCTTCTTCTGAATCTGACTAGAAACTCTGAAAGCTCCCTGTTGATGTACTGTTGCAACTGTTTTTTGAATTATCTCCAGCAAAATTTTCCTTGTGTATGATTTTAATAATATCGTTTGATGATTTCCACATTTCATTGGGTCACCTTTCTTTGGAATGGGCACAATTTTGGATCTCTTTCAATCAGTTAGCCAGATACCTATCTTCCAAATTTCATGGCATGAGTTTCCAGTACTGCATCAGTTTGTTCAGAGATTTCAATTCTAATTCCATCAATTCCTGGAGCCTTATTTTTCATCAATGCCTCTATAACTGCTACCTTCATCATATGCTACCTTTTAAAAGAAAGCAGGAAAAGATCAAAAAGAAAGTCAGAAGAGACACTGAAACTTGTTCTCCAGCTAAAGCAAATGGAAGGAATGAGGAGGTACAAGGGCTGAACAGAGAATTTCAAAAGTCAGTTCAAGAAAACAAAGTCAAATATTATAACGAAATGTGCAAAGATCTAGAGTAGAGAACCAAAAAGGAAGAACACGCTCAGCATTTCTCAAGCTGAGGGAATGGAAGACAAAATTCACACCTAAATTTTCATTACTTAAGGATTCTGTAGGCACATTATTGAATGAAGCAGAAAGCATCAAAAGAAGATGGAAGAAATACACAGAGTCACTGCACCAAAAGGAAGTGGTCGATGTTCAACCATTTCAAGAGGCAGCATATGATCAAGAGCCAATGAAACTGAAGGAAGAAGTCCAAGGGGCATTGAAGGAATTGGCAAAGAACAAGGGACCAAGAATTGATGCAATAAAAATTTACATCTTTCAACAAACTGAGGTGGCACTGGAGGCACTCACTCATCTCTGGCAAGAACTTTGGAAGACAACTATCTAGCCAACTGATTAGAAGAGATTCATCCGTATTTGTGCCAATTCCACAGAAAGGTGACCCAATGGAATGCGGAAATCATCGGACAATATCTTTGATATCCCATGCAAGTAAAGTTTTACTAAAGGTAATACAGAAATGGCTACAATCATACATTGACAGAGAACTTCTACAGGATCAAGCTGGATTTGGAAGAGGATATGGAACGAGGGATATCATTGCCGATATCTGATGGATCTTGACTGAAAGCAGAGACTATCAGAAAGATGTTTACCTGTGCTTTATTGACTACGCAAAGGCTTAGTCATGATCCATGTGTGGATCATGACAAGCTATGGACAACATTGCAAAGTATGAGTTTTCTGAAACACTTAATTGTGCTCATGAGGAACCTGTACATAGACCAAGAGGCAGTTGTTTAAAAAGAACATGGGAAAACTGAATGGTTTAAAATTAGGAAAGGTATGCGACAGGGTTGTACTCTGTCACCATACATATTCAACCTGTATGCTGAGCAAATAATCTGAGACACTGGCTTATATGAAGAAAAACATGGCATCAGGATTGAAGGAAGACTCATTAACAACCTGCGATATGCAGATGATACAACCTTGCTTGCTGAAAGTAAAGACTTGAAATACTGATAAAGATCAAGACCACAGCCTTCGGTATGAATTGCATCTCAATGTAAAGAAAACAAAAGTCCTCACCACTGAACCAATAAACAACATTCTTGTCAATGGAGAAAAGATTGAAGTTGTCAAAGACTTCATTTTTCTTAGATCAACCATCAACACTCATGGAAGCAGCAGTCAAGAAATGAAGCAACATATTGCACTAGGCAAATTAGCTGCACAAGACCTTTTTGAAGTGTTGAAGAGCAAAGATGTCAGCTTGAGAACTAAGGTGCACCTGACCCAAGCCATGGTATTTTCAGTAACCTCATTTGCACGCAAAAGTTGGGACAGTGAGTAGGAAGATCGCAAAAGAATTTATACAGTTCAGTTATGGTGCTGGAGGAGAATATTGAAAGTACCATGGGCTGCCAAAAGAACAATTAGATCCATGTTGGAATAAGTGCAGTCAGAGTGCTCCTTGGAGGCCAGGATGTCCAGACTTCGTCCCTCATACTTCGGCTATGTTGTCAGGAGGGTCCACTGGAGAGGAGTATTTTGTTTGGTAAGGTAGACGGTCAGAGAAAAAGAGGAAGAGCCTCAGCAAGATGGATTGGCAAAGTGGCAGCATCAATGGGCTCAAAGCATGGCAACAATTGTGAGGTTGGCCCAGGACCAGGTGGTGTTTTGTTCTGTTGTGCATAGGGTCACTATCAATCAGCACTGACTCGATGGCACCTAACAACAATAACAAAATGGATGATCACTGACCAGTTCTTTTTGGTACAGTAACTCTGTGTAATTCTTCCATCTTCTTTTAATGCTTTCTGCATCATGCAATATTTTGCCTATAGAATCCTCCAATATTACAACCCGAGGTTTGAATTTTCTCTTCATTTCTTTCAGCTGGAGAAATGTTGAGCATGATCTTCCCTTTTGGTTTTCTAACTCCATGTTTTTACACATTTTGTTATAATACTTGACTTGGTCTTCTCAAGCTGACCTTCAAATTTTTCCATTCAGGTCTTTTATTTCTCCATTTCTTCAATTCACTTTAGCATCTCTATGCTGGAGAGCAAGTTTTAGAGTATCTTCTGACATCCAATTTTGTCTTGTCTTTGTTTCCTATCATTTTAATACCTTTTGCTTTCTTCCTGTAAAATATTCTTGATGTTGTCCCACAACTCTTCTGGTCTTTTGTCATTATTGTCTAATGCATCAAATCTCCTCTTGAGATGATGTCTAAATTCAGGTGGGATATATATATTCAAGGTCATATTTTGGCTCTCATTAACCTGTTTTGATTTTCTTCAGCTTCAGCCTGAACTTACATATGAGCTATTGGCGGTCTATTCCACAGTCTTTCCTGGTCTTAATTTGGGAGAAGATAGTGAGCTTTTCCACCACCTCTTCACCATCTTTTCCACCATCTCTTCCATGTCTTTCTCCCTGTCAATTTAATTTTGTGTATTCCATATGGTGAGGGCCATCTGTACAGTTACTGTTTATGTTGTTTAAAATATTACCTGCAATTATTTGGTCTTGCAAAATTCTATCACAATCTCCAGCATAATTTCTTTCACCAAGTCCATATTTTCCAACTGCGAATTCTTCCTCTTTGTTTCTAACCTTTGCATTCCAATCACAAGTAGTTACCAATACATCTTGATTGCATGTTTGATCCACTTCATTTTGAAGAAGTTAGTAGAATTCTTCACTTTCATCATTACTGGCTTTAGTGGTTGGTACATAAATCTGAGTAACAGTGGTATTAACATGTCTTCTTTGTGAATGTGTGGATATTATCCTATCCCAGACAGCACTGAACTTCCAGATTTTGAAATATCCTTTTTTACAATGAATGCAATTTCTCTTCCATTTGACTTTCCCAGCATAGTAAATCATATGCTGGTGTAGTTCAAAGGCCAATACCAGGCCATGTCAGCTCACGAATGCCTAGGATATCGAGCCTTATGCCTCCCATTTTATCTTTATTCCTCCCATAGCACCACAGTCCTGGTGTGGTGCTGCGGGCTAATGCGCTGGACTGCAAAGTCAGTTTGAATCAGAAGGTGGCCAAGTCAAGCTCAGCAGCTTCTCCTTGGAAACCCTATACAGGGTCACTATGGGTCGGCAGCCATTTAACAACAATTTCATTTTTGACAACCTCCAGTTTTCCTAGATTCATCCTTCATATATTCCATGTTCCCATTATTAATAGATGTTTACAGCTGTTTCTTTTCATTTTCAGTTATGTACCATCAGCAAATGAATATCCCAAAAGCTTTACTCCATTCATGTCATCATGGTCAAATTTACTTTGAGGAGGCAGCTCTTCCCCAGTCTTATTTTCAGTGCCTTCCAACCTGAGGGGTTCATCATCCAGCACTTTATCTGACAATATTCTGCTGCTATGCAAAACATCTTCATTTTCTGGTACTATGTCCGACAAAATTCCGCTGCTATTCATAAGGTTTTCAGTGGCCACACATTCAAAAGCAGTCTGCCACTCCTTCTTCCTGGTCTTTCTGGTCTGTCTTAGTCTGGAAGCTCTGCTGAAACCTGTCCACCATGGGTGACCCTGCTGGTATTTAAAATACCGGTGGCATCATTTCCAGAACCTAAGCAACACATAAGCCAACACAGTATGACAAACTGACAGAGGAATGGTGAAATCTACCTCTGTTGACCATGGAAAACTATATTTTACATGCTCGGAAAGAAAATGGATTTACCCAGAGACATGCTATCCTCATTAAAATATCTTTCAACTAAAGCGAGTCCAGGGTCGCTATGGGTCGGACCCAACTCGATGGCACTTAACAACAACAACAACAACAAAGGGAGTCCTGGTGTAACATTGTAGAATGACCACAAGGTCAGAGATTCAAACCAGCCAGACACTCCTTGGAAATCCCAAACCAGGTCACTATGAGTTGAAACCAACTCAACAGCACTTAACAACAACAAAGGGAATGAAATGTGAGTGGATATGGGTGAGAAAACATAGTATCAATAAGAACAGAGTGAAAACAAAGACAGAGGAAATACTTCTTGAAATTTTTTCTACAGTAATTAGAAAAAAACAATACTTAAAATATTAAAAATCTAAATGTAAAAACAAAATGTTAGGTACCTTATGAGAAATATGACCTTGTTAAATTATAGTGAATTATTTAATGTCACTTCTAGTCACAGTGTTTCTAACTCCCGCCAAAACAACTTTTTTCCTAATGGGTCTGGAAGAAAAGGCTGGGGAGGATGCTGACAGGACAATATGATTCAGCTGTGAGTAGTTGTTAATAGGGTTAATAAAAAAAACATGGAACTCTAATGTGGGTATAAAATAAGCCATCTCAGAGCTGGAACAGGGGATTTCACTATCATCCCGAAAGAAAAACCAGCGCTGGAGCACTTCTTCTAGACCCCAAAATCCTTGTACACTGAACCTCTCTGATCCAGGAGACACTGGAGGGGTGGCAGCAGCAGAACCAAGAGCCAGCGTATGAGACAGAGAGATGGGCTTCCAAGTCCATGGAGCAAGTAAAACGGAGTGTCCTTGGACATGAGACTTACTTATGGACCAGGATGCCACTTAATGCAATCTTGGTGACTCTGTAGGATAAGCACTGGACTGCTAAATGCAAGATAACCCCATATGGGGTGGCTATGAATCAGAATAGACTCTAACGCACTTAACAACAACAGGCACTTAATTGGAGGAGCTATGTTTGCTGATCCTTGGAGCTAGAGCCAAGTGCCTCAGGGCTAAGGCTTATCTTAAAAATCTAAGTGGAGTATCCTTTGAGCATTTAAAAGTAGTTCTCAAAAGATTGTAATCATTGCAAAGAAACAATGGTGTAAAGCCGATGTTTTCCCATGTAAACTATCATTCAGTTCAAGACAAAAACTTAAAACTATTAATTAATTAAAAGTAAGTGATAGCACATGGAAATGAGTTGCACAATATTCATCAATATTTATTAATTTATAAAATACTACTAATAATCTCTGATGATACTGTAGGATAAGCACTGGACTGTTAACTACAAGGTTGATGGCTCAGGTCCACCAGTCACTCTTTGGAAACCATATTCAGTGCTCTTATGAATCAGAAGTGACTAGATGGCCCTGATCAGTAAAAAAACTAACAATCTTTTTAGTGGTGGACCTTCCGACTTCAGCAAACTCTGTGTAGAGTAAGTCTTTACAGAGCAGAATGTCTAATGGGCTCATCTTTCTCCAATGGAGCAACTGGTAGATTAGAACTGCTGACCTTATGGTTAACACCTACCAGGGCTCCTTAACACTCACTACCAGTTTTGCAAAGTATAAGAACAACATCTTTATAAGATTTCAATATGAATTACTTGGAGGATTAGAAAAGTTTGTTGTTGTTGGGTGCTGTTGAGTTGGTTCCGACTCTTAGTGACCTGTATAGGGTTGCCTAGGAGTGACTGGTCAGTTTGAATCACTGACCTTATAGTTCAAATCAACGTTGAGGCGGAGTGTTATCCTATGGTGCCACACCAGAACTCCTAGAAAAGTATGTTGTTGTTAAATGCCATCGAATTGGTTCCAACCCATAGCGACCCTGCATAGAGTTTCCAAGGAGCAGTTGGTGAGCTTGAACCACCAACCCTGCAGTTCAAACAGCTTTGCAGTCTGCCGTATTAACCCATAGCGCCGTACCAGGATCCCTAGAAAAGTATGTTGCTGCTATTGTTGTTATGTGCCGTGGAGTCGGTTCCAACTCATAGCAACCCTGTACAGGGTTTCTGAGGCTGTAAATCTTTACGGGAGCAGAAAGCCTCCTCTTTCTCCCGCGGAACAACTGGTAGTTTTGAACTGCTGACCGTGAGATTAGCAGCCCGATTCATCACCACTTCACTACCAGAGCTTCTTTAGAAAAGTATAGGCCTTGTTTAAATTTAACATACTAGTTCTTTTCTTTTTCTTTATTTTCTATTAGCAAATTAATTTTTAATTGAATGATTATTGGGAATGCACTATCCCTTTGCATAAAAAAATCATCTATAAGTCTTTAAAATTAACGTATCTTAAATAGAATAATTATCTTTTTTTAAAAAGCCACTTGAACAATGTTAGCAGTCAGGCCAAGGGGTCCAGGGCCAGAGAGAGGTCTGTCTGCAGTGTTGGCTGTCCTGACCAAAGAACTGTATCCTGAACATATCTAAGCCTAAATTGTACCCTGTTAGCTTCCTAATAAACTCTGTAACTATGAGTATAGTGGGTATAGTCATTGAGTTATGTGTAGGCATTGCAATGGATATTGAACTGATGGCATATAACAAGAAAGTACCTTGGGAGGGACAGCTGATAGAATTGGTAAAGGAGGAGAGGGTGAAAGCATGCCTTATCTCTGTCTTGTAAGAATCAACATTAGGCTGATGCTGATAGTTATTCTCCTCCCATCTTATGAAGTTAGAGGAGGTCAGATGCCAACACCTAGCCTTTTTTGCACCTTAGCATATAGTTCCTTGGAGTCCTGGTGTGGCATTGTAGGTTAATGCATGGGACTGCCAAGTCGGTATAAAGCACAAGGTAGGCAGTTCAAGCTCACCAGCCACTCCTAGGAAACCCTACAAAGGGTCACTGTGGGCCGGAACCAACTCGACGGCACAACAACAATATATATTGTTCGTTATGTGGTAGTTCGTTGTTGGTGGTGCCCATAGAGCTGATCTCAACTCAAAGCAACCCCACCTAACAGAGTAGAACTGCCCCACAGTATTTTTCTAGACTGCAATCTTTATAAAGGAGTCCTGGTGAGGTGCTATAGGATAAACAATCGATCACAAGGTAGGTTTAAACAGCAAGGTTGGCAATTCAAACTCACCAGCTGCTCCTAGAAAACCCCACATGGGGTTACTAGGAGTTGGAACCAACTCAACAGCACTTAGCAACAATAATACATGTATATATGTGTGTGGTGCCAAAGGATAAGCACGCAACCTCAAGACAGGTTGAACAGCAATGTTAGCAGTTCAAACTCGCCAACTGCTCCTCAGAAACCCTATACGGGGTCACTATGAATCGGAAGCGAATCGACAGCACTTTACAACAACAACAACAATCTTTATAGAAGCAGATCATCCAGTCTTTCTCCTGTAGCACTGCTGAGCGGATTCAAACCAACAACCTTTTGATTGGCAAACAATCACTAAGTCACCAGAGTTCTTTGGTAGTTCATTAAAACTCCCCCCCTCAAAAAAAAAAAAAACAAAAATGAAAAATCATTGTTGTCAGGTATCAAGTCATTATGAATTGGAGTTGACAACAAAAGAACTGCCCAACAGGGTTTCCAAGACTTCACAGAAGCAAGCTACCACATATTTCTCCCAAGGAGCAGCTGGTAAATAGGAAACACCAACCTACTAGTTGCCCTTGAGCATTTCACAGCTGCATCTCATAGTTCATTGCTGTCAAGTGTTGCCGAGTCTACTCCATCTCATAGCCACCCTGGTTCAGGGTTTCAAGGAGCAGCTGGGGGGGGGGAGGGTGTTGAACTACCTACCTTGCAGTTTGCAGTCCAGTGCTTACCCTACAGTGCCACACCAGACTGTTGTTGTTGTTACATGCTCTCAAGTAAGTTCTGACTCACAGCAACCCTTATATGTGTTTCGGAGGAGTGGCTGGTGAATTTGAACCAACAACCTGCGCTTCAAACCCACCTTGCGGTCTAGTGCTTTGTCCTGCAGCACCCAGGACTCCAAAGCAGATTAGTATAGTGGAAATAGTTCTAGTTTTCCTCTCAGGCATAAGGTAGACTGTGTTCCCTCTCCTGTCCCATTGTTGTTAAGCGCCACCAAGTCAGTTCTGACTCATAGCAGCCCTGTAGGAGGATTCCAAGAAGCAGCAGCTGGTGATTTTGAACCAACCTTGTGGTTAGCAGTCCAGTGTTGATCCTATAGAGCCACATTAGGACTATGTCCCCTTCTTACAGTACCACTAATTAAACAAATCATTACGACTTGCTCTGGCCAACGTAAACAAAATTGAAACTGTTTCTTAGGCAAATTATAAGTTAGTGTGTGGTATGTCAAGCTTTATTTTCTCCTGTCATAGTCACCAGTGCTCAAATGGTAGCTGTTCTGTCAGTATACTGAGTATGAAGTTATCTGGCACAACGGGTTAAGCACTAGGCTGCTAACTGCAAGGCTGGCAGTTCAAACCCACCAGTTGCTCCATAAACAAAAGACAAGACTTGTCTGCTCCCATAAAGATTTCTAGCCTGGAAAATTCTAAGGAGCGGTTCTATAAGGTCACTATGAGTCGGAATCAACTCAACAGCAGTAAGTTTGGTTTGGTTTTAGACAAAAGGTTGGACATTGGAGTCCACCCAAAGGCCTTAGAAAAAAAGCCTTGCAAAGTACTTCTGAGAAATCAGCCACCAACATACATGGAATCTGTTGTATATTGTAATTGTAGTTGTTAAGGGCCGCTGAGTCGGTTCCAACTCATAACAAACCCTGTATGGGGTTTCCAAGGAGTGGCCAGTGAGTTTGAACCACCAACTTTGCAGTTCAAACCAATCTTGCAGTTGACTGCTTATCCTACAGCACCACACAATAACTGTAAAAAGAAAAAGAAAAAAATCAAGTATACCTCCGTGTTTTCTTGCATTCGGCATAGACATGGCAACTTACACCATATCAAAACAGCAATTTCAGCATCTTTAAGGAACTCAAATCTGTCTTTAATTTGGAGAATAAAAAGCAGTCTGAAGGGACAAGATTAGGGCTGTAATGGGATGGGGCCAGGTTTCTCAATGAGATTCTCATGGGACAGCCCTGCCTACTCACAAAGGATGAACCAATAGGGTGTCATGTTGAGAAAAAAATATTCCTTGGAGCAACTTTCCTGGCCTGTTTCTCACCAATGAAGTTTTCAGTTTTCTTAAAATATCTTTCTATATGATCATCCTGTTTTCTTTAAGGAAAATCTATTAATTTAACCCCTTGGGAATCACAAAAACCGAAACTTTCTGAGCTCACTTCTCTGCCCTGAATTTAACTGGCCCAGCAGATCCCCTAGAAAGCCAATGTTTTGAATGGACCCTTTTTTTTGAAGGCACCAAAGAATATTACTGAAACAACTTGTCTGTAACCATCCACTGGTTGCAGACACATGTTTAAACACATTTTGTTTGGAATAAACCCATGCATAGGTAACCTGGTATCCTAGTAGCAATACTTTTTGACTTTCCCTCATATGACAAACTGATAGATGGGTGGTGGGAGAACATACTATAAAGGACAATTACTGGCCTTTCTGCGAGTAAAGGGACAGAAGGAATTGCCTTTATATATTCCTTAAATGAACAGAGCAGCTCATGGCCCTTATCTGCTACACAATCTTATTTTGGAATTGTTGTTGTTGTTAAGTGCTGTTGAGTCGGTTCCGACCCAGAGCGACCCTGTACAGGGTTTCCGAGGGTGTAAATCTTTACGGGAGTAGAAAGCCTCATCTTTCTCCCGCAGAGCAGCTGGTAGTTTCGAACTGCTGACCTTAAGGTTCGCAGCCTGATTCGTAACCACTACGCTACCAGAGCTCCTTCCAATATAACAGTCCTTGTGTTTTCAAATGTTTGAAAAACTATTCTGTCCCTCTAGTACAATATTCAACCACTGTGTATTCAGACATACTTTTGTGAGTTCTAGTGTGGTGCTGTGGGTTAATGCGCCAGACTGCAAAGCCGGTTGAGCTGCAAGGTCAGTGGTTCAAGCTCACCAGCTGCTCCTCGGAAACCCTATACAGGGTCGCTATGGGTCAGAACCAACTCGAAAGCACCGTAACAACAACATAATTCAAATTTAAGAATTTTTGGTAACAAACTATTTTAGCAGATTGTCTCAAATTATCTAAATGCTGCAATAACAGAAATACCACAGTGGTGACTATAATAAACAGAAACTCATTCTCTCGTAGTTTGGGAGGAAAAATGTCCAAGTTCAGGGGAAGGCTCTCTCTGTGTGGGTTCTGGGGAAAGGTCCTTGTCTCAACATGTGTGGGTCCAACATTTTAGATCTCTTACATGTGTTGATATCAAGTTTTCTCTGGGTCTAGGAGATTCTCAGCACAGGGAGTCCACATCCAAAGGACACACTTGGCTCCAAGCCTGTCTTTTTTGGTGGTCACTCTTTCTTGTTCAGGTCCCTCGCTGCTCCTTTTCTCTATTATCTCTTGTAAGATAAATGGGGAAGCAGGCCTCACCTCAAGGAAAAAACCCCTTACTTGAATCAGGACTGTGACTTTAGTAAGGTATTGTGGTTCCAGCCTAAGCCCCTTACAACTGATTGATCGCCTCAGATCACAGCATAGGGGAAGATTGCATTGCATAACTGCCAACCACAGACAGTCATTGCCCAGCCAAGTGGGCACAAATTTTGAAAGACATAATTCAATCCATGTGAGAGACCCTTGAATAGTTTTCCCTGTGGAAATTCTAAAGTCCCCTTACAATCAACCATAAAACTAATGGCTTTCCCTCTCAGGAAAAAGAAATTAACAATTATAACCATGAACCAAATTACACCAAGCTCTTTGGGCACCATGCTCTGGGAAAAAGGCACAGTTCGATATTTTGCAACAAATGGGGCATAAAATGCTTACAAAGTTCCTATAAGAACATTCTGTCAAAAATTAGCTTACTTAAAGTTTAACTGTGCTACTGGGGAACAGTGAGAGATCTGCTTACTGAACCTGCCTCAAATAAAATGTTGATTAGATCTCACCCCAGCTTATCATTCAATACCCAAGGGAAGCAATAAAAAAGTTAAAATCCTTTGTCTGCACCATGAAGGCATAAGGAGCAGGTGATCCAGATTTGCTGACACTAAAAAACAAAAATTAATTCTCACAAGCAAAGCCCTAATACTAGTGTGGGTAGTACTATGTAGACACTGCTTCCTATCATTTTGGATAGAGAACATAGCAGAAATATATTTCTTACTGAAAGTTTATGAACTAAAGCCTTCATCATATTGATTATGTTGTTGGTGTTACGTGCCGTTGAGTCGGTTTCGACTCATAGAGACCCTGTGTATTGTTTCCCAGGCTATAAATCTCTGCTGAAACAGAAAGCCTCATCTTTCTCCCACAGAGCAGCTGGTGGTCTCAAATTATCGACCTTGTGGTTCACAGTCCAGTGTTTATCCTACAGAGCCACAGCATTCCACATGTAGATTATGAAAGACACAAAAACAGGAAAGGTCAAAAATGAGAGTGACTTGATTTTCACAGGTGCCTCAAATCATAATACTCTATCTGCTATTTGAAAAGAAATATGTACTAAACTAAAAATCATTTTAAAAAGAGAGAGAGACGAAGAAATAGACCAGGTTTACTGGTCAGAAAGATACTAGAGGAACGTGAGACTATAGTCCTCAGCCACCCTTCAGGTCTTACCCTTGTGACCCAAAACATTAGATAGGTACATTGCTGTTAAATGCCGTGGAGACAGTTCAGACTCCTCGCAACCCTATATAGGGTTTCCAAAGAGCAGCTGATGGATTTGAATTACCAACCTTGTGATTAGCAGTCCAGCGCTTATTTACCGCACCACACCAGGACTCCAGACAGGTATATAGCAAGGGCAGTAACATTACTAAGGTAGGCTCACCATGGAATAGTCAACCATTCAAGATCAAAAGGGCAACATATACCTAAGGACAAGTTAAGGAATGGGAATGTAAACCTTCATTCAATTCATGAAAGAAAATGAAAAGAACTGTGTACTGTTCTAACTACATTCCCTAAATCCATGAGGTAAAGTTCTCAAGTTCAAACAAAGGAAAAGCAGATCCTTCTGGAAATCATTTATACTGGGTTGTTAATTTCTGTGAGTCAACTTTGATTCATTAACAACCCCATGTGTGCAGAGTAGTACTGCTCCATGGGATTTTCAATGCTGTGAATTTTCAGAAGCAGATCACCATGCCTTATTTTCAAGGTACCTCAATTCACAGTCCAGCATGTGCCAGCCAGGATTACTCCTCTTAACCTTTTTCTTCCCCCACAATTATACAGCTTATTGGAGAAATATGAAGCCCCGGTGTGGTGCTGTAGAATAAGCACTGGATTGCTAACCACAAGGTCGGTAACCCTATACAGGGTTGCTATGAGTCAGAAATCAGCTCGACAGCACTTAACAAGCTACAGGCCTGTTAACTTCTGACAGTATGGTGCACCCTACTCTATACTAAGGAGTCCTGGTGTGGCGCTGTGGGTTAATGCGCCAGACTGCAAAGCCTTTAGAACTGCAAGGTCAGAGGTTTAAGGTCACCAGCTGCTCCTTGGAAACCCTATACAGGGTCGCTATGGGTTGGAACCGACTCAATGGCATTTAACAACTCTATACTAAACTGCACCACCTGCTTAGCTCAATGCTTCCTTTGACAAATTTCCCTATAACAGTGCCAGTCTTACATATCTGTCACAGTTTGTCAACATACCTATATAAAGAATTCAAACAATACCAGTACGAGGTGCCTGAGTAAATCACTGCCCTGGAATCCAAAGCACAAAAACAGGCCTTAAAGTTCCTTGTGGAACATTTCGTTGGAAAGAAGGGAGTAACACACCCATCCTAGGCAAAAGGATGGTGAGTTAGTTAAGGATGGGTCTTCGTTTCTCCAGTAAATGCAGCAGTATCTTTTTTTTAAAAAAAAAACAAATCCACTGCTACCATGTCGATTTCGACTCACAACGACTCTGTAAGACAACGCGAATCTGCTCAAGATTTCCGGGACTGTAAATCTTCACTGGAGCCAACAACCTCACCTTTCTCCTTCTGAGGTCATGGTGAGTTTGAACAGCCAAGCTTGTAGTTAGCAACCCAATGCTCATCGCACATACTGAATTCTTTCTAAAAACACAAATGTTCTCGTTTTGCACTACTTTGCTTATTTTTAATGAAACAAACAAAATAAAGTCTACAAATAAAATGTGCGCCCACTCAATATTCGTTAGATCTATTTAGTCTTGAATTTTTTTTCTTAGTTTTTTATTTTGTATCTCTCTGGTCCCCTGATAGAGCGCCACCATTCGCCAAATACAAGGTTAGAGCTTCAAGGAATGCATGTGGAATTTAAGGAGGAGGTTATTCTACTTGCTCTGACATTCAAATATTTACTGTTTTGTTTCTGCCTTTTCCCTTAACTTTACGCCCTGAGCATCTTTTTAAAACCTGTATTTCAAAGCAGCACCTATCTCCTATTCACAAATCCATTTCATCCTAACACTGCTCTTCCTGGAGAGATATTTCCCGAAGGAGAGAAGGGTTTTTTATTTGAAGTTTCGGTATATACACACACACACACACACACACCCGTTACTGTGGGGTTCACAACCGGGACGTAGTAATGAGCAGTCACATCATCTTAACCCTAGAAGCTTCTTTTTCCCGCCGCTGATGCTGGGAGAGGGGGGGAGTGGTGGAAAGAACGCAAGCAAGATGCTGCTCCCGCGGATCCCGAAGCAAGTGGTCCTAGTTGGAGGAAAACCGCGTAACCTTAATCCGGATTCCTGCAGGCAGGAAATTACAACTCGTGCCTGAAAGACCCTCGTTGCCACCTACCTGTCCGAGACCTCCGTGCAACGCCGGCGGGTAAAGACCCGAGCGGTCTCCGCGGGCACGCGGCCACGCAGGAGGCAGAAGGCAGGGCCGTGTTTAGCTCCGCAGGGCACGGTTAGGCCCAGCTCCCCCGACAGCCGCCAACCACTTCACCTACCTGCGCAGCTGCAGCCACTCAGTGAAGCGAGTCAGCCTCCGGGGCAAAAACAACCCCGAGGCTCCTCCCTCTCCTCGTGCTCCCTCTGTTGGGGGGGATTTCCAACCAATGAGAAACGCAAAGGGAGGAGCAAGAGCCTGCCCAGGTGACAGACAACGACAGAATCCTCCCGCCACCTCGAGCGGGCCGTGCAGTTGCTGGGCCAATCAGCAGAGTGGGTGGGGAGTGAGGGGCAGAGAGAAAGCAGGGAAATAGGAGACCCAATCAGATCTTGAGACACTCGAGCGACGCGCCCTGTGGCCTGTGGCCTTCCGAGTGCGGCGCTCAGGGGGCGTGCCTGCCTGAACCAATCGGCGCGAGCCCACTGTACGGAGCGAGCGCCTCAAATGCTTGGGTATCTCAGCTGATTGTCTCCAGCCGAGAGTTGTTTTTTGCAGCTACGGAGTCTAGCCGCAGCAGGAGGAGCCGAGACCCCCGGGGGGCGGGGGACAGGAGGCGGGGTTGGGGGAGCCGCGGCTGCTCTGCGCGGGGCTCTGTGTCCCGTTACGGCTCTGCCTGGGGTTGGAAGCTGGGGTGGGTGGGGGGGTTAGGGGGAAATCCTGCTTCCCCTCGACGGCGACTCTGAGTCCGGTTGCTGCCTTAGCGCTCTCCTTCGCCCGCCCACCAGTCCTCTCATGAGGGTGTCCGTGCCGGGACCCGCGGCTTCCGCCGCCCCAGCAGCCGGCCGCGAGCCCTCGACGCCCGGCGGAGGCGGGGAGGGTGGAGGCGCCGTCGCTGCCGCCTCAGGCGCCGCGGTGCCCGGCTCGGTGCAGTTGGCGCTGAGCGTCCTGCACGCCCTGCTCTACGCCGCGCTCTTCGCCTTTGCCTACCTGCAGCTGTGGCGGCTGCTGCTGTACCGCGAGCGGCGGCTGAGTTACCAGAGCCTCTGCCTCTTTCTCTGTCTGCTATGGGCAGCGCTCAGGACCACCCTCTTCTCCGCCGCCTTCTCCCTCAGCGGCTCCCTGCCCCTGCTCCGGCCGCCCGCTCACCTGCACTTCTTCCCGCACTGGCTGCTCTACTGCTTCCCCTCCTGCCTCCAGTTCTCCACTCTCTGTCTCCTCAACCTCTACCTGGCGGAGGTAAGGCAAGGCGGGAGAAGCGCCGTGCGGGGCAGCGGGGGCGCCTGGGTCCGCGGTGGAAGTAGGAGGCGGGTTTGGGACCAGCCCGGGGAAACTGAGGCACGCCTGGAGTCGGCGCCCGGGTGTCCGCTCTCAACTTCAGCAGCCGATGGGCTGGGTGCCGGAGGGGAGCCGGTCGGGTGGGGGTGGGGGGAGATGAGTGCGAGTGGATGTGTTCTGACAACTTCAAACCGCGAAAACACCCTTTGTTCGGTGTTGGGGCCTCGGAAGGTAAGGCGTAGGTGGCTCCAACTAAGTGGCACCGGCCGAAGTCGCCGGGCCGGTGGCTGTGCGGGAGCTGGACTGTGTGCAGGGCGAGCGGATGCTGAGGTAGCAGCAGCCCTGCTGAAGCTGGCTTGCTGCCAGCCATTACGTCACCAGGCAGAGCTGTGCCTCTGCTATTGTTGCTGCGTTTCTTTTATTAGAAGCTCATATTCCCTCCTGCACCTCCTTTCCTGTGGCTCGCTCAGCCCCACGCAAACGCCGTTCCAGAGTTCCCCCCAACAGGGTGAACACTCAAGAGCCAGTGCTGAGGACCGCCAGAAAGCCCTTCCATTTTTGTCCCAGTTGTTTCAGGCTTTGGCAATTGAGCCGACCTTTTAGCGCCTAGCCTCTCCTGGAGCCAATGCATGGAGAAAACGGCTAGCTAGTTTAACCTGTGCGGATTGCAGAAAACAAACCACCAAAGTGTCTTTGCAATAACTTCCTTAATAGCTGGAGCCTAATTAATCAGTCAGTCACACACACGGACACCTTTCTCTTTTATGGGAATTGTTGGTTGGGTTGTATTGTTCTGCCGTGCTTAGCTATTTGATTCATTTCAAACAGGTTGGAGAATGTAAATTTCTCAATCCTATGTGTCAGCTAGTGATATTTAAGCAGAGGTCAGCTGTTAGAATTCAACAGCCGCTGCTCAGGAGAAAGAGACGGCAGTCTGTTTTTCTAAAGATTTATAGCCTTGGAAACCCTGTGTGGGACAGTTCTACTCGGACCTACTGGGTCACTGAGTTGGAATCCACTGAAGGGCAATGGGTTTGGTTTGGGGGTTTTTTGGTTTGGGGTTTTTCTTGGTTGGATTTTTGTTTTGGTTTAGTTTTCATATTTTAAGAATTGTTCTCCCCACCAAAAAAAGTCCCCATCTCCTTAAAAAAAAAAATACAGTGAGGAGGGGAGAAAACAAGGTGACATCATATACTTAATACAACTGACTAATATAGAACGATATGGGTTTATGCAGCTAATCCTCTTTTGAAGATAATGAGAATTAACATTGTTCGGAGCAAAAGCAAAAAAAAAAAAAAAGGTGCAAATTCAGTGTTTATATATTTTGCACAAACCAACTCTTCCTTAAGATAGGAAATCAAATGCATAATTTAAAAACCACACTACATAACTTTAGCTTTTTGGCAAGCTCAAAACATCAGTTGAAAATAACAAAACTCTAATTGTTAATCAGACATTTTAATGCCTAATTTAACCTTGATTGTTTTTCTTCCCAGTCCTTTGGTAATCCAAGCAATACAATAACAAAAACCCAAGCAATAAGAAGCAAAAATAATAGGCATGAGTAATCATAAAGCAAATGATTATGACATAATCATGTAACTGATGTGACTATCTTTTGATCTTCTACTTGGTTAAGCAGTTGTGTTTTTTACAGTTCTGTTTTTTACAGTTAAGCGGATACACTGTGTTTTTCTTGCTACCATTTTTGGTAAAAGAATTACCCAGAGAGCTTAACTCTATTTTAACTGGTTAACCAGTTGCTGTAGAGTCAACTGCAACCCATGATGATCCTATATGCATCAGAGTAGAACTCTGCTCTATAGGATTTTCAGTGGCTGATTTTTCAGAAGTCGATCAGTAGGCCTTTCTTTTTAGAAACCTCTTAGTGGACTCAGAGTGCCAATCTTTTGGTTATCCGTTCACTAACTGTTTGCAGCAACTAGGCACACCATTCTAACTTTAAGTCAATTTCAACTCACAGCAACTCTGTAAAGGACTTCCCAATATTGACTGAAAGGTTTGAACTGTTGACCTTGCATTTAGTAGTCCAGTGCTTATTTTACAGTACCACTTGTTAAGTGCCATCGAGTCGATTCCGACCCATAGCGACCCTGTATAGGGTTTCCAAGGAGCAACTAGTGAGCTTGAACCGCCGACCTTACGATTCAAACGACTTTGCGGTCTGGCGCATTAACCCACAGTGCCACAATACCGCTTAGTTATAGTTAATTTAAATGGCAGTACTTATGCCATGAGCATCAGATAGTTTTTTTTTTTCCCTTGTACAATATGATATATAAAACCATATTGATGATTCACTATAAAATGGTTGGTGGACATTTCCTAAACACACTTTACATTTCTTTTGTGGTATACCATACTTTAAAGTTTACAGATCTTAAGAGTACAGCCAAATTAAAATTTTAACTATATATAGAGTTCATATATATGAGTCAGAACCGACTTAACCGCATGTAACAAATATGTATATATACTCACAGTTGTAACTGTTTGATGCCATTGTTGCAACCACTGTGTCAATTCATCATTTGGGGGGGTTTCCTCTTTTTCATTGACCCTTTACCAAGCATGATGTCCTTGTCCAGGGGCTGGTTCTTCCTGACAACATGTTCAAAGTACTGGAGAGACGAAGTCTTACCATCGTGGCTTCTAAGGAGCAATCTGGCTATACTTCTTCCAAAGCAGTTTTGTTCATTCTTCTGGCAGTCCACGGTACTTTCAGTATTCTTCATCAACACCATAATTCAAATGCATCAATTTTTCTATGACAATCCTTATACGTTGTCATGCTTTAGCATATATATGAGGCAGTGGAGGATATACCATGGCTTCAGTTAGGTACACCTTAGTCCTGAAAGTGACATCTTTACTCTTTAACACTTTAAATGAGTCCTTTGCAGCAGATTTGCCTAATACAATATGTTGCTTGATTTCTTGGCTGCTGCTTCCATGAACTTTAATTGTGGCTACAAGTAAAATTAAATCTTTGACAACTTCAATATTTTCTCCATTTATCATGATATTTTAAGAATAAATGTGTTACCACCACCAGCTTAAAATATAGAACATTTCCAGTGCCTTAAAAAGTACCCTTGTGGCTGATGAAAGGAGATGGGGGTAGGTCTCTTGTGGTAAAATAGTGAATAATTGTTATCAGGACTGACTGTGAGGGTTGGAAATGTAAAGGTAGATGTTTTGTAGCAAAAGGAGTAGAGTGGTTGACTTTGCAGTCCAGGAGCGGAGGCCCTGGGACCATCAAGGGAGAAGAGCAGAGAGCGGGACCCTACCCAGAGAAGCCGTGACACCAGAGATGGAGGCAGAGGCGATGACATGGAGAGATGGAGCGGCTAGGAACTCTAGACCCAGAGAGGGAGAGGGGCTGTGTACTGACAACTCGGGGGCAGGTTTGCAGGGTATACCCTTTGGTTGTTTGATGATACATGGAGGGGATTGTAACTATGGCAGTGAAATGATATAGGATGAATATAAAACTAATGTTCTCCCATGTAAACTATCACATAATTCATAATAAAACATTTTTTAAAAAAATTAGTTCCCTTGTGCTCTCTACCAATAAATAATACCTCTTATCCCACTGTAAACACAAAGTGGCTAAGCACTATCTAACTAAACAGTTCAAATAGAAAAAAAAAAGCAGCTGATACTTTAACTCAAAATTCTAAAAGTATACATCTACAATATAAAATACAGTCTTTAGATTGTGTTTTGAGGCTTGATTGCTAATATTCCAAGCCGGTGAATTTAAGTTTCTAAAAGTCTTCCTGTTAATGAATCTTGTGTGTGCAGTATACTTAAGCAATAAAACTTTTAACCTCCAAAATGCCAAACCAACTGCCATCAAGTCAATCTCAACTCGTAGTGACCCTATTTATGGTTTCCAAGATTGTATACATTTTTATGGGAGCAGACAGCCTATTTTTCTCCTGAAGAGTGGCTGGTGGGTTTGAACCACCAACCTTGTGGTTAGCAGCCCAATACCTAACCACAACACCGCAGATAATATAACTTGGAAAGAAGCTTTTTCTTTTGTGGTGTCTCTTAAAAAGGACATAGTGGTCCACAGTGGCAGTTATGTGCCATGGAGTCTGTTCCAACTCATAGCGACACTACATAGGGTTTAGAAGCTGTAAATCTTTGCAGGAGCATAAAGCCTCATCTTTCTCCTGCAGAACAGCTAGTAATTTTGAGCAGCTGACCTCTCTGTGAAGTGCCGTCAAGTCAGTTACGACCCATAGCAACCCTGTATAAGGTTTCCAAGGAGAAGCTAGTGAGCTTGCAGTTGAAATACCTTTGCAGTCTGACGCATTAACCTACAGCGCCACACCAGGACACTACTAGAGCGCCTCTAAAAGGATATATATATATAATTTTTAGTAAACAGTGTTAACGAACTATACTCAGACTGTGCTTAGAAATATTTTAAATTTCTTGCAGGACTTATTGAAAAAGAGATTCTAACCAAAAATCATTTCCTATTCATTGTAGAAAATTCAGAGAAACCTGTATTTAAAAGAATATTTTGATTCAAATGTGCCTATCAGTTCCACATAACTGGGACTGTAGTTGCCGTATGACCATTCTGAATTTACTGAAACTTTTCCCAGTAAGCTCTTTGTATTAGAGCAAAGTGATAGGGACAGTTTGGGCGAGTCTTCTGAAACTCGGACATTTAAAAAAAAAAAAAATCTTGGTGACTACACGAGGGGAATTGAGATAGATAAGGAAGTTGCTCATTCTGAAACAGTCTTTTCAACTTGTCAAACTTAGCCTCCTGAAAGTAGATTTAAAAAAAAAAAACTGTACACTAATCTAAAAAATCATATTAAATTTTTTCTGGTAGTGTCAGTAAAGCATGAACCTCTATTAGAGAAACCTTGAAAGTCTTTAAATCTATTATCTAGTATACTGATGCTATCCACCATTAGAGCATTTGAAAGTACTTAAAATGATACTACATATACTATTTTTGCAGTGTTTTGATGCATGCCAAAATCAATGAATTCATCTTTGAGGTTTATATTGATTTTTTTTTTCTTGCAATTCTGTAACATGAATGCCAGTTGCTTAATTAGAATAAAATACAGTGACTTAATCACAATGCCAATAGAGGTAGGGAAAAAAGCATAAATCTTACATTCATTGTCCCTGCCAATGGATATATTCTTCCAAATGTTGAGAGCACTTCAAATAACATGCAGTTCAATTTACAGGAATATTGGTGTTGTTACAACGTTCAAATGTATTCCATTTTGCTTTTAATGCAAAAGGAAAGAAAAATAACTTGCAAAGTGGTGGGGGAAGGGGGGTGGAAATTTAGGTAGCAGAGTGAGAGATGCATTCATGCAGAATAAAGTAACATTTTTTTAAAAAGAGACAATGTACAAAAGTTATAAACAAAGTATTTCAGAGGATGTTACAAACTTAATATTCTGGCATGGAGAAAAATTGTCAAACTGCATTAAAAATTTCAGGTATATGGTACTTATCAGAGATACTCTTAAAACAGGCATAAATGGTTAGGGAAAATGATTTATCATTCCATGCTAACCAAAAGAATGCAAAAATTAATACAACTTCAAGGGGAAATGGACAAATCTAGTATTTTATCCAAAGAGTTTAATATAGATCACTGATTAATAATAAATGCAAAAATAAATGATCATACATAGAATAATATCCAGCAAGATGATAACACTTTATATTTGTGAACACTTAAGGAATATATTTTTTAACTGACCGCTTAAAGCAAGATATAATAAATTACAGGCAATGAGACATCATGATTAAGAGTGTGTCTCAACAATTCACCAACTCTATGTCCTTGAGCAAGTTACTAAACTTCTGTATGCCCATCACCCATTTCTAAAAGTAGGTAGCCATAATTACTACCTTACAGGATTGTTGTTAAGACTAAATGATACAAAATTTGGACAAGGATATTATAGAAAATTACAAATATTCTTTGTGAACATACATGTAAAAATCCTTAGCAAATCAAGTAAATATTATATAAAAAACATAATATCACATGGACAAGTTGGAATTATTTCAAGAAAATGACATTGCTTTAACATTAAAGAATGAGTATAATGCACATTTGCACTTTAAACAAGAACTCTATATGATCATCTTAATAGAAGCAGGAAAAAAAGTCACATGATTCAACACCATGATTTTCTTTAAAAAATAAAAAAAGGAATGGAAAGTATATTCCTCAGTTTTATTAAGAACATCTATGAAAAACCTACAGCAGACATTATAATTAATAATGAAAAAGTGGAAATTTACTGCCTAGGACAGGAACAGGTACTTTACTTCAACATTGTCCTGAATGTCCTAGCCATTGAAATAAGGTAAAAATGAAAGTGTAAAAATTGGAAAGTAAGACCTAGCAATTTTCCACCGAATTTTCCACCCAAATGACTTGAAAGCAGAGTATCAGACACTTGAACATCAATGTTCATTTGCATGCAGCATAGTTCACAATAGCCAAAATTTGGAAACAACCCATGTCAATCAACAGAATAATGGTTGTGTCAAATGCAGTGTGTACATACAATGAAATGTTACATAGTCATAAAGAGAATAATGTTCTGATACATACTATAACATGGATGAACCTTAAAATCACGCTGAGTAAAATAAGTCAGTTTTATAATTGGACTGGACTGATAACCACAAAGTTGGTGATTTAAACCCATGAGCTGCTCCTTGGAAACTACAGGGTTGCTATGAGTTGAAACTGACTCAACAGCGCTTAAAAATTTATTACGGATTGCCAGGGGCTGTGGGGAGCAAAAAATGGGGAGTCAGTTGCTTAAGGGAAAGTAAGTTCCTATTTGGGATTCTGATAATATTTTTTAAATAGTGGTGATAACTTACACAATCAGTGCATGTAATTAATGTACATTTAAAAATGGCAAAGTTTTATGCTATATGTATGATGGGAAAACAAGAATTCTTAGAAAATGGAATTAAAAGATCAAAATAAAAAATATAAACTTTATTTCTCAACGTAAGTACCATTAAGGTCACAACACTTTTATAAGAAATTATATCAGCCATTTAGCCATTCCTGAAGAATTGAGGGTCCTGGTAATTAAAGTCAATGCAATCTTTTTCACATTACTAATAGAAGAAAAATGGGTGTCCATTAAAGATTTTTTGAAGGTTAGGAAATAGAAATCAGAAAGAGCCAAATCAGGACTATAAGGGGGTTGCCTAATGATTTCCCATGGAAACTCTCACAAAAGTGTGCTTGTTTGATGAGAGAAATTACCAGGAGCATTGTTATGGTGAAGAACTCGCTGGTGAAGCTTTCCCAGGCACTTTGCTGCTAAAATTTTGGCTTTCTCAAAACGCTCTCATAATAGATATCCTTTCTTAAGAAAAAAAATATAACAATAAAGCCTTGAGTTGTAATATTGAAGGATGCTATGAACAAAATATTGACCAACTCAGGAGGCATCAAAATAAGAAGGAAATATGCAGTTACCATATCAAAAAGAATTAATAACACATTCAGTTATTTCAAGTATCAAGAACCAGTGGTATCGAAGAAAGAAATCTAAGCTACACTGATGGCATTAGTGAAAAGCAGTGCTCCAGGAATAGATGGAATACCAATTTAAATGTTTCAACAAACTGATGCAGCATTGGAAGCACTCACTAATCTATGCTGAGAAATTTGGAAGACAGTAACCTAGCCAACCAACTAGAAGAGATCCGTATGTGCGCCTATTCCAAAGAAGGGTGACAGAGAGCTGCCAGAAGTTCAAAGTGGATTCAAAACAGGACATGGAACAAGGAATATCACTGCTGATATCAAATGATTCTTAGATGAAAGCAGAGAATACCAGAAGGATGTTTGCTTGTGTTTTATTGATGGTGCAAAGGCATTCAGCTATGTGGATTGAATCATAACAAACTATTTAAAACATTGCAAAGAACAGGAATTTCAGACCTCTTAATTGGAGCTCTGGTAGCATAGTGGTTACGAATCGGGCTGCGAACCTTAAGGTCAGCGGTTCGAAACTACCAGCTGCTCCGCGGGAGAAAGATGAGGCTTTCTACTCCTGTAAAGATTTACACCCTCGGAAACCCTGTACAGGGTCGCTATGGGTTGGAACCGACTTGATGGCACTTAACAACAACAACAGTTGTGCTCATGAGGATCCAAGAGAGTCATAGCCACAAGAGGCAGTCATTCGAACAGAACAAGGGATTTTGCATGGTTTAAAATCAAGAAAGGCCTGTGTCAGGTTGTATCCTTTCACCATGCTTTTTGAAACTATATGCTGAACAAATAAACCAAGAAACGAATATATGAAGAAGAGTGTGGCAACAGGATTGTAGTTAACCTGTGATATGCAGGTGACAACCTTGAAAAACTTGTTTGTTGAAAGTAAAGAGGACTTCTAGCACTTACAGATGAAAATCAAAGACTATAGCTTTCAGTCTGCATTATAGTTCAGTGTAAAGAAAACAAAAAAATATTTACAATGAGACCTATACATGACCAGATAAATGGAGAAATATTAAAAGTTGCCAAAAGGCTTTCATTTTACTTAGATCAACAATCAATGCTCATGGAAGCAGCAGTCATGAAATCAAAGGATGCATTGAATTGGGCAAATCTGCTGCAAATGACTTCTTTATAGTGTTGGTGAGCAAAGATTTCATTTTGAGGACTAAGGTGCACCTGACCCAAGCCATGGTATTTTTCTATCATCTCACATGCATGTGAAAATGGGCTCTTAAACATAGAGAAGCTAAAATGAATGAAAGAAATGAGGAGTTAAAGGGCTGAAATGAACATTTAAAAGAGCAGTTTGAGACGACAAAGTCAAGTATTATAGTGCAATGTGCAAAAATCTGGAGTTAGAAAACCAAAAGAGCACACGTTTAGCATTACTCGATCAAGCTGAAGGAACTAAAGAAAAAAGTCAAGCCTTGACTTGAAATATTGAAGGATTCTATGAGCAAAATATTGAATTATACAAAAAGCATCAAAAGAAGATAAAAGGAATACGCAGTCACTGTACCAAAAAGAACTGGTCAATGTTCAACCATTTCAAGAGGCACCATATGACCAAGAACTGATGGTACTGACAGCATTGGCTTAAAACAAGAGTTCAGGAATTAACAGAATACAAATTGAAGTCTTTCACCAAACTGATGCAGCACTGGAGGTGCTCGCTCATCTATCCCAAAAAAGTTGGAAGAGAACTATCTGGCCAACTGATTGGAAGAGATCCATATTTGTGCCCATTCCCAAGAGAGATAACCCAACAGAAAGCAGAAAGTATCATACAATATCATTAATATCACCTGGAAGTAAAATTTTGCTGAAGATATTTCAAAATGATTGCAACAGTACATTGACAGAGTACTGCCAGGAATTCAAGCTAGATTCAAGAGAGAGCGTAGAAAGAGGGATGTCCTTGCTGACATCAGATGGAACTTGGTTGTAAGCAGAGAATACCAGAAAGATGTTTTACCCATGCTTTATTGATATGCCAAGGCTTTCAATTGTGTAGATCATGACAAACTATGGATAACATTACAAAGAATGGGTATTCCAGAACACGTGTGCTCATGAGGAAATGAACATACACCAAGAGGCAGTTGTTAGATCAAGGGGAATGGTTTAAAATCAGGAAAGGTGTGCATCAGATTTGTATTCTTTCACAATACTTAATCTGTATGCTGAGCAGATACAGAAGCTGGATTATATAAAAAGAAGAAAGTGGCATCAAGATTGGAGGAAGACTCCTTAACAACCTGGGATGATAAAATCCTGCTTGCTGAAAGCTAAGAGCATTTGAAATACTGATGAAGATCAAAGACCACAGCCTTCAGTATGGATTGCACCTCGATGTAAAAAAAACAAAACAAAAATCCTCACTACTAGACCAATAAATAACATCACGATAAGTGGAGCAAAGACTGAAGTTGTCTCAATCTACAATCAACACTTATTGAAGCAGCTGTGAAAAATCAAGCAATGTATATTGCATTAGGCAAATCTGTTGCACTCGACCACTTTAATGTGTCTAAGAACAAAGATGTCAGTTTGAAGACTAAGGTTCACCTGATCTAAACCATTGTGTTTTCAGTTGCCTCATATGCATGTGAAAGTTGAAGAGTAAATAAGGAAGACCATAGAAGACTTGATGCATTTGAATTATGGTGTTGGAGGAGAATATTAAAAGAATCATGAACTGCCTGAAGAACAAGCAAATCTGTGTTGGAAGAAGTACAGCCAGAATATTCCTTAGAAGCCAGGATGGTGAGACTTTGATATACTTCAAACACACTCCAGTCCCTGGAAAAGGACATCATGTTTGGTAAAGTGGAGGATCAGTGAAAAAGATGAAGGCCCCCAACGAGATGGACTGACACTGTGGCAGCAGCCAAAGGTTCAAACATTGCAACAATATTGAGGATGGTGCAGTGTTTTGTTTTTTAATGTTTTATTATGAATTATGTGATGTTTACATGGGAGAACATTAGCTTTACAGTCATCCTGTTGTATATCATTACACTGACATGGTTACAATCCCCTCCATGAGTCATCAACCAACCAAATGGTACACCCCACAAACCTGCCCCCTGGTCATCAACACACAGCCCTTCTCCCTCGCTTGGTCTAGAGTTCCCAGCCATTCCATCTCTCCACGTCATCCTTTCTGCATCCATCTCTGGCATCTCTGTTTCTCTGGGTAGGGTCCTGCACTCTGCTCTTCTCCCTTGATGGTCCCAGGGAACTCTACTCCTGGACTGCAAAGTCATCCACTCCCCTCCTTTTGCTACAAAACATCTACCTTTACATTTCCAACCCTCACATTCAGTCCTGATAGTAATTATTCACTGTTGTACCACATGAGTGCTATCCATATCTCCTTTCATCATTCCCACCCAGACAGATTGTATACTACTCAGTGGAGATTCTACCTTCCTCCGTGCCCTTTGGATCTAGGCTTCCTTTTGAAAGCTTGTAAGCCAATCACTTCTTGCTTTTGTATCCCTCCACCCCCATTTTGGGTAGCCAATGTCCAAGTTTCCCATCCCTGTCTACCCTGTGTATTGAGGGGGTGGTAATGCTCCTTGCTGTAAAGATTTGTTCCCTTTTTTGAGCTACTGCATCCATAGGTGTAGGTCAAGTTCATCAAATTGTATCAGATTACTCTTTTTCCCTCTTCTTTCTTCTTCTAGTTGAGCTCTGATCATCCAGCCATTGAAGACAGGTCAAGTGGGTATTATCTGCAAGTGTGGGTGTTCTTATGCATATGCCCTCTCTTCTTATCAGCTGGACACTTCATTCTCCACTCTAGTCCTCTGTGGCTATGTCACTGACTCTGGGCCCAGGAGTTCCCAGGTCTTGCCAACTAGGTCTCCACCCGGGTTCACAAGAAGGTATTGAATGTGGTTGGACTTAGCTCTCAACTTCATTGCTGTTTTTCCCTCACTTCCCCTTATCAGTGACGTGGTCACCAAGCAGAGTGTGTATTCCCATTGAGTCTTAGTCTTGGAAGGGGGTTTGCCCTAAGAGGACCCAACCACTTGCCTTGATGTCTCCTGGGTGAGCAACTTGCTTGTTCTTGTAGTAATCAGTTGGACTGCCTATATTGTTTTATATTTTTCCTGTCGGTCTTTCTTTCAAGAAGTAGCTTCTGTTCTTCTAGCTGCTCCAGGTTAGTCTGCTTGTCCTTTCCAGTAGAAATTTCCCACTCAGAAGCTTCTGGATGGGGCTCAGGATTCCACCTATGGTCTTATGTAATGCAGAGGCTCCATAGGAAGCCTCCTTCACTGGGCATGTTGTAGCCCCATTTTAGGTATTCCAATCAGTTATAGGCAGCAGACATACTTACAAGCTTTCTATGGTGATGTTTCTGGCTATTCCTCTCTCCACCTCAAGTTTCTATTTTACAATGGTATGCAGGGAAAACCAAGATTCAAAAGCAGCCAAGCATCTTAACATTATTTCCCCACTTTTGCCCTTTCCAGACATGTCTCAATCCCTGTATCCCAGAGCCCTGTTGTTCCAAGGTTGTGCAGGCAGTGTTTTGTTCTGTTGCTCTCAAAGGGACAGTATGAATCAGAACAAATTATAAAATTTGGAGCCCAGGCGGTGCTGTACAGTAAGCACTGGACTGCTAACCCTGTAAAGGTTGGCAATTCAAACTTCCCAGCTGCTACGCAGAAGATGAGGCTTTCTGCTTCTGTAAGGGTTTACAGCCTCTGAAATACTATGCTATGAGTCAGAATCAACTCAGTGACAGTGAATTGGGTTTGGTTTAAGTAATTCAGTGATTTTGGGCAAATTATTTAACTTCTTTGTGCCACTTATAAAAAAAGAGAATTTTGATATTACCTAGAGCATGGTGGAGCCCTGGTGTGGCGCTCCAGTGTAAGCACTGTACCATAAGGTTGGTCTTAACTGCAAGGTCAGGAGTTCAAACCTATCAACTAGTCCTTGGAAACCCTATACAAAGTCAGTATGAGTCAGAACTGACTCAGTGGCACTTAACAAAGAGCATGGTGACTCTGTGAGATAAGTACTGGTCTGCTAATCACAAGGTCAGCAGTTTGAGCCCACCAGCTTCTACAAAGAAGACAAATGAGACTTTCTGCCTGTGCAAGGATTTACAGCCTCAGAAACCCTATACCAGGTCTCTCTGAATGGGAATTGACTTGATGGCATTTAACAATAGTAGTACCGACCTCCAAATTACTGTGGAGATTAAACTATATAATTAATGTAAAATCTTGATGTTAGCTATGGCTAGGTTCAAAATTGGCTTTTTTAAAAACTGCATTCTCTCACCTCAAAAGCAAAAGTATACTTGCAAATTTCTGAAATACAAATGTGTGGATAAAAGAATAAATAAATAATAGAAATTAGAAAACACTAAAAATATTATAATAAAAACTACAACAGACCAGAATTTGAATGCCACTGGCATACAGAAGCAAATGTATAAGCACCCTTAAGTGGTTAACATTAGAAGAGTATAAACCGAAAGGTAAGCAATAAATGTGAAAGTTAATAAAAGAGCAAGTATAAAGAGGCTTGACAAAGCCAAAAGCTACCTCATACCTTTCTTTATAATCAAACTTCTCCAGAGGTGAGTATGCACAGCTTCACCATTTTCTCACTTCTCCAGTCATTCTAATCTATCCTTCTACCAAAGGATTCTAATCTCATCCTTCTACCAAAATAACTTATGTCTAAGGCTTATAGAGAGCCACAGTTTGGTGCTATAGGATAAGCTCTGGACTGTTAATTTCAGGGTCAACAATTCAAACCCACATGCTGCTCTCAGAAATCCTGTACAGGGCCACTATGAGTCATAACTCACAGAGCAGTACCTAACAACAAGAAGGCTTACAGTGATCTTCATGTCAGCAAGTTTATTAGATATTTTTCAGTCTTCACCCAAATTGGTGTCTTAGCAGTATAAAGCATCATGTCTTGCTTTAAAACACTCTATTCCATTGGCTTCTAAAATAACACATCTTGATATTTTCACTTCCTTGTTAGCTTCTCTCCAGTTTCCTCTGCCTCTGTCTTGCTATCTGAGGTTGATGTTTCTCAAGGCTTAGGTCTAAGGCCTTTCTTCTTCCCAAAGAATTATCCAAATATTCCAAATGACTCAATATCTAAGATTTTAACAGACTTCCTCTGAGCTCTGTCTTTCTATATCCTACAACTATTTAGCATCTCCTCCAGGATATCTGCACAGAGCTGGGCTGCTACCCACAAGGTCAGCTGTTCCTATCTACCAGTCTTTCTGAGGGAGAAAGATGAGACTTTCAGACTTACAGTCTTGGAAACCCTATACAGGAATGCTAGGAGTCAGAACTGTCTCAGTGGCATACAACCACCCAGGATATCTGCAGTACTGAGATTTGACTTGTCCCAAACAGTTCAAGATGTTTCCTACCTCTTTCATTCCATACCCTATCTTTTCCAAAACCTGGTCATTCTCTTTGGTTTCCCTATTTTGGTAAATTTATACAATTCAAAAAACTGAGTCATTCTTAATGCTGTCTTCTTCATTCCTCACATTCATTTCATCACCAAATATTTTCTGTTATTTCCTAACATCTGGTAAGTCCTTTGACTTTTCCCCATCCACTAGATTACTACCACTTACATCCCTCTGAATAGTGCAAAGTGTTTACACTTCATTACTAACCTAAATGGCCCTGATGTGGCACTGTAGGATAAGCACTCAACTGCTAGCCCCATTAACTGCACGGGCAGCAGTTCAAATCCACCAACTGGTCTCAGACACCTTATGAAGTTCACTATGAGTCAGAACTGACTCAATGGCACACAACAATAACAACAAAAACAGCTGGCCTAAAGGTTGGTGCTTCAAACCTATTCAACTATTCCACAGGAGAAAAACATGCAGTCTGCTTCCATAAAGATTATAGTCAAGAAAATTCTACAGAGCAGACGGTACTTAACAACTACTCTGTAACACGGGGTCACCATAAGTCAGAGTTGACTCAACAGCAAAGTGTTTGATTTTGTTATCTGTTCTGCTGCTGATGTTTTTGTTAAGTGCTGTTGAGTCAGTTCCGACTCATAACAATCCTTTATAGGGTTTCTGAGGAGCAGATGGTGGTATGAACCTGTTAGCAATCCAGTACTTATTCTACAGAACCACACCAGAACTCCTCTTCTACTGTATTAGCCTCCTAATTGGTGTGAGTGTATCCTCTTGCCCTTATATGCATAGTTTCCACACTCTGTAGCCAGAGTTACAATTTTAAACAAAAAATTTAGTTATCTAATTGTAAAAGCCCCACCCCTAGATTCTTCCAAGTATTCTGGTTGCTCTTAGGATAAGGACAAACTCTTCTACACATATACCACAAGGCAGTTTATGGTTCCAGCTTCATGTCATACTGGAAGAGGTAATTCCTTCTTCGTCTTCCCACTCCAGCCACACTCCATGTTCTTTCCGTCTTTTATACTTGCCATTTCCCTCTGCCACTGAGTCCTTCCGTATGCTTTCCCTTCTACCTAGGATGTTTTCCAATGTAACACATCCTCAGGTAAACCTTCACCCATCTAACCAACTAGTTCAGATTGCATAATTACAGACTCAAAAAGCATTGTGCTATCTTCCTCATATCATGTTCACAGTTAATAATTTTTTTATTTGTGTAATTTGTTTATGTGGGCCTACTAGGCTATACGTTCTATAGCAGTAGATGCCAAGTCTGTTCTTGTTGCACATCTAGTACCTAATTTACTGTCAGACATGTATTAGATATTCAGTAAATATTTATTAATGAAGTCCTTCTTCACCATACCCCAAATATCCTTCCATATAATTTCTTAATCCAGAGTTTTCTTTACCCTTCTACCTTTTTTCCCATTTATCCATTCTTTCCCCTCAAAAACAAGTGCTTACTTTAAAACAGGGACTCTAAGCTTAAATGGCCACAGGAACCTAGATACTACCATCTGAAGGAATAGTGACTCTGGTGAACTGGAGAGCACATGCCTGTATAAAGAAAACAGCCATATTAATTTAATTCCAGTTGTGAGGCAGCATTGCCAAATCATCTGATTTTCTAAGAAAAATCAGAAATTTCAATTTTTATAAATATAAATGCATTGCTCTTTAAACAGTGACACAGACTAAGTATATTTTTAAACACTGTAGGATAACACTGGATAAGTCAAGAAAAACGTTTCTGTTGGTCAAATTTAACATATGAGTTAATAATTTGTGTTTTCTCCTTCCTCCTCCTCTATATTCTTCTTCTTATGTATTCTTTAAGGAATAAAACAGGTGTTTTTTTTTTTTTTCTTTGTTTTTATAATTTCTACATAGCAAAACTCAGTTAATTGTTTTGTGGCACTATGAGTTAACATGCCAGACTGCAAAGCCGTTTGAACTGCAGGGTCAGCGGTTCAAATTCACCAGGCACTCCTCAGAAACCTTATACAGGGTCGTTATGGGTCAGAACCGACTCGATGGCACTTAACAACAACAGCAACATCAAAGTTAGTTAAAATGAACTCAGAGTAATTTATACCTTAAATTACTTATAGGAAAATGATTGTCCTATAACTGACCAAATGTAAAGAAGTTGCTATATTTAGTCGTGGGATATACCATAGATGCATGCATTCTCTTACTATACTATACATTGCTTTAGGTTAGCCACTATTTAACATTAATTTTGGAGGAAATTTTGCACTATCTTCTGTACTTATCAATATTATGTATATGGTTGTTGATGCTAAGTACCATGGAGTCAGTTCCGACTCATAGTGACCCTGTACAGGGTTTCCAAGACTGCAAAATCTTTACGAGAGCAGAAAGCCTCATCTTTCTCCCACGAAACACCTGGTAGTTTCGAACTGCTGACCCTGAGGTTAGCAGCCTGATTCGTAACCACTATGCTACCAGAGCTTCTATGTATATGGTGGTGGTAGTTATATGCCGTGGAGTCAGTTCTGACTCATAGCAACCCTGCATAGGGTTTCCGAGGCTGTAAATCTTCACGGGAGCAGAACCTCCTCTTTCTCCCGCAGAACAGCCGGTAGTTTCGAACTGCTGACCCTGAGGTTAGCAGCCCGATTCGTAACCAATATAGTCAAAGTTTAATGATTTAGATGACTGAACAAACTACTTATAAAAGTAAAGGAATTTATTTGAATAGTTCTTGAAGTATTCTTGTAATGTTATAATTTTAACTTTGTTGAGGGATCTGTTTCAGATGGTATAATTTGATCAATAGCCCTAAATTAGACACCTAGAACCTGAGTTCTAGTCCAAGTTCAGCTCTACTTGGGTAATTGGTATTTGCCAGAGTATTACTTTTTTGGGCCAGTTGGTTAACCTGTAAAGGTAGTGAGTCTCAGTAATATTCAAGATCCCTTTCATTCTAATAGTCTGATACTAATGTTGTTAGTATCATCAAGTCTGTTCTGACTCATAGTGATGCTGTGTAGAGTATCCGAGGAGCCGCTGATGGATTTGAACTGCCGACCTAGTGATTAGCAGTCCAGTGCTTATCCTACAGTGCCACAGATACTAATATATCAATCTAAATTATAAGGCTTTAAAAATATATACGTTGGCTGTGGGTGGCACTTCCCTGACTGGGCAGCACAGCCTCCCTTCTGCTGTTGGAGGACTCTTTGTCCTCCTACATTACACGAAAAGAGTCAGCAACTGTTGCCAAATAGCCAAGCTGCAATAACACTTTATAAAACACCAAAATCCAGACAAGAACTAATACCAGCTGCCACAAACCAGGGAAACAGGCAACACATGTAAAAGTTACTCTGAGTTAAGCAACAAGAGGAGTGAAAAAGGAAAACCACAACCTGACCACATCTTCCTGGGGGCAATCAGAAAACATAAAAAATTACCAAAATACATACTTAATTAATCATTAGGGCCACAGATAAACATTAAACATGTCCAAGAAGCAAAAGCAGATGACCATATCGGCACATGTCCAGAAAAAAGATAAAATATCTGAGACAAATGAACCAGAAGCAGACCTTCTCTCAATGCTGGAAGGAGGGCAGGCCTTGGAAATACCTGAGAAAGAATTCAGAAAAAATGATTATAAAATGTTTCAAAACACTTTACAACGGAGTTGAGAAAAATAAGGAAGAAGTCAGAAAAGCGCTACAGGAACAATCGAACAAGATAGATACAGCATTGGTAATAATCCAAAACCTACAGAAAGAGGTCCAAACAATCAACAACAAAATGGCAGAAATAGATCAGATGGAAGGAAGAATCAGTGAGCTGGAAGACAAGTCTCTCATTACCACTAAGATAGAAGAACAAACACACAAAAGGGTAAAAAAATTCAGAGGAAGGAGTATGATTCATGTTGGACAACATGAAGAGGAATAACCTAAGAATTATTGGCATTCCAGAACAAAATGAGTCACACAAGTCCACAGAGGAACTAGTCAAAGAACTACTGGAAGAAAATTTCTCTAACATCCTCAAGGGCAAAAAGATAGACATCCAAGAAACCCAACGAAGTCTAGGAAGGGTGGACCCCAAAAGAAAATCACCAAGACATATCATAGTCAAGCTCTCCAAACTCAAAAGACAAGGAAATGCTCCTGAAAGCAGCAAGAGAAAACAGAAGGGTCACATACAAAGGAAAACAAGTCAGACTAAGCTCAGACCTCTCAGCAGGAACCATGCAAGCAAGAAGGCAATGGGGAGACATATATAAAACCCTGCAGGAAAAAAATTGCCAACCAAGAATCCTTTATCCAGCAAAGCTATCAATCAAATATGAGGGTGTAATCAAAACATTCCAGGAAAACAGAAGCTATGGGACTTCACCAAAGCCAACCCCGCGCTACAAAACATCCTAAAGGGAGTTCTGTGGACCGAGAACCAACAAGAACAGAACAACCAGAGATTGACGTATGTGGCAGCACCTCCCTGAATTAAGTCAACAGAAAGAAGAAATGTCAACAAAACAAAACTATAAGAACAAACTGAGAGACTATGGGAGGGCAGTCTATGACCAAAACTAGTACAGTGCAAAAGAAGGTGAACATGTATGAACAGAGATCCAGACAATGAGAAGGTCATCAAAAGACTCCCAACCAAAAAAAGTCCAGGCCCAGATGGCTTCACAGGTGAATTCTACCAAACATTTAGGGAAGAGCTGTCACCAATCCTACTCAAATTATTCCAGAATATAGAG
>NW_006408712.1:4649442-4668157 GCF_000296735.1 Chrysochloris asiatica
CTAGGATATACCCTTTGGTTGGTTGGTGATGCATGGAGGGGATTGGAACCATGGCAATGAGATGATATACGATGGAATGAATGTAAGACTACGGTTCTGCCATGTAAACTATCATATAATTCACAATAAAACATTAAAATGATAGATAGATAGATGATAGATAGATAGATAGATAGATAGATAGATAGATAGATATAGATATATAGATATATGTTGTTGTTTTAAGTGCTGTCGAGTCAGTTCCAACCCGTAGTGATCCTGTATATGGTTTCTGAGGAGCAGCTGGTGAGTTTGAACTACTGGCCTTGAAATTCAAATCAGTTTTGCATTCCATCCCATTAACCCACAGCACCACACCAGGACTCCAAATTATTGTTGTTGTTGTTGTTGTTGTTGTTAGGTGCTGTCAAGTTGGTACCGACTCATAGCAACCTTATGCACAGCAGAACGAAACACTGCCGGATCCTGGGCCAACCTCACTCCTGTTGCCACTCTAGAGTCCATCGATGCTGCCGCTTGGCTAATCCATCTTGTTGGAGGTCTTCCTCTCTTTCTCTGTCCCTCCACCTTACCAAACATGATTCCTTCTCCAGCGACTGGCCGCTCCTGACAGTATGTCCAAAGTTTGATCATCTTGGCCTCCAAGGAGCACCCTGGCTGCACTTCTTCCAAAATGGTTCTTTTGGTTCTTTTGGCAGCCCATGGCACTTTCAATATTCTCCTTCAACACCATAACTCAAAAGCATCAAATCTTTTACGGTCTTCCTTATTCACTGTCCAGCTCTCGCATGCATCTGAGGTTATTGAAAAAACCCTGGCTTGGGTCAGGTAAATATATATATATATATATACATACATTTTTTATTTTACTCACTTGTTTAAAGATCTAATACAGATTGTGAATTCTAGCTATGAAATATGAATGCCAGTGAAACGAAATTATACATGTTAAAAGTGATCAAAATTTAGTTTATTTGCACATGAGGATCAACTGCTTTCTAAGATAAGAATACAATGTATTCAAGTTTATTTCACCTCATAAACAATCTTATAGGACAGAGTATTGTTTCTGAGGCAATAAATCTTCATGGAAGCAGACTGTCTCATATTTGTCCAATGGGGTAACTGGGTTTGAACTGCCCACCTTCCATTAGCAGTCCAGTGCTTAACCCACTACACCACCAGGGATCCTTTAAATTAAGATGTAGCTAAATATTTCAAAGCTGTATGTTCTAATATTTACGAAAATTTATAGCTGACGAAATTTTGTTTATCTTATTGATCACACGCTCCGATTTGTTTTCTTTCCCTGCCTTTAGTTTCTGAGTGAAAATGCTAAAGTAACTTTTTAATTAAATGTTTGTTCTCTTTCCTCAGTTATTACATAGAACTCTGCCCAGTTTCTGATCCAGTCATTTGGGCTGTTGTTAGGTGATGGAAGGTGTCCCTGGGTGACACAAATGGTTAGGTGCTAGACTACTAGCCCAAAAGTTGGTAGTTTGAACCTACTCAGAGGAATCTTGGATGGCAGCCCTGGTGATCTGCTTCTACATCCCTATGAGGCTGCTCTACTTAGACACATAGGGTCATCATAAGTCTAATCAACTCAGTGGCAACTAACAACAAAAACAGCCATGTACTCTAGGGAAGACTTGAACTCTTTACTCATTTATAGCCTCAGACTCTTATTGTTCAGGAGCCTCTCATATTCTTTCTCTCACTTTCCAAAGACATACACAGAAGAGCGAGCTCAGGGTGAGCATTGGGTACCGAACTGGCTTTTATTTTTGTTTTGTTTTGTTTTTAAATAATTTCTTTTGGAAAGGATGGGACTTATAAGAGCTTTTAGGGATTTTTAAATAGGTTTTGGATTTTCCAGATTTTGTAAATTGGAGGCTATAAGGATACCAATACCATGTTTGGTAAAGTGAAGGGTTGGAGAAAAAGAGGAAGATCCCCAGCTTGGTGGATTGACACAGGGCAGCAGCAACCGGCTCAGGCGTAGCAACATTGTGAGATGGCACAGGGCCAGGCAGTGTTTCATTCTGTTGTGCGTAGGGTTGCCATTAGTTGGTACCACCTCGATGGCAACTAACAACAACAACAATTGATAACCATTAGAACATTAATAAGGAGTTTTCTTAGTTATCTAGTGCTGCTATAACAGAGATACCACAAGTGGCTTTAACAAATTTATTCTCTCACAGTTTAGAAGGCTAGAAATCCAAATTCAGATCATCATCTCTGGAGACCAGTCCTTGTCTCCTTTGAGCAACTGCAGGCCCAGCATTCACTGGAGATCTCCAGGAGCTTCACAGTGCAGGGACCCTGGGTCCACAGGACACACTTCATCCTGGCTCTTCTTTATTGGTGGTGATAGGTCTCTCCTTTTATATCTCAAAAGAGATTGAACTCAAGATACAACCTAATCCTGTAGAGTCCAACCTCATTAACATCATAAAAATGAGGATTTATAACATGTAAGATAGTTATACCAGATCAGGGCTGATCACATCATGGTGTGATTACATTATATTCAATATTCTCATAATGGAGCAGCCCTACCTTTTAATTGTCAAACTGTTGAGACTCTAGGCCCAGCCAGGTTGACACAAAATCCTGACCAATCACAGGAGGCATAAGGTCCTGAAGAATTTGAGTGCTGTAGTTCTATTCCTTGTACACTTGCTCACTGCATGACCTTGAGCAAATTCCTTAACTTCTCTATATCATAATCTCCCTGTCTGTAAAATGGAGATAATTGTGCCTACTTCATAGGATTGTGAAGATTAAGTGACATAATACTGTCAAAGTACTGATAGTAATTTAAAAAAAAAAATGCACTGATAATAATGTCTGGGACATACTCCAGTAAGATACTCACTGGACTGAAAATCACAAGGTTGTCAGTTGAAACCCACCAGCCACTCTTTGAAAACACTATACAGGGTCACTGTGAGTTAGAACCAAGTTTTAAAAACCCTTAGCAACAAAACTCGCATACTTGCTGTTACTATTATTAGTGACAAAAAAAGTTTAAAGGTGAAGAGAAAAAGAAATTGAAAGCATTTCTAAAATTAAGATTTCCCTCTGTTTGCCTTATTTTGTACACATAAACTTTAGGAAATACAGTATTCACTTTTTCTAATTTATAGCAATATTATGTGATGGTATTCTTCCCTATTATATGTCTAAGATAGATTGGAAGGCATTATTCCCATTTTTCAGATGAATTGAGACTATGGATTTATCCTAACCTGAATTAAAAATTACAAGAGTTGGAAGTCAGGTATTTTGATTACACAGATGTGTTTTGTGTCATACTTGAATCAGCAAGTTTGAATTATTTAATGTCAGTGATAATCATCACTGGTAACATTCAAACTAAGATGAAAACAAAATAAACAGCATTCCTTTTGCTGTTTTCTAATACATTATGCCCTTTTTTTATGCAGTTATTACTCTCCAATGAATTTATCTTTAATTTTAATGAAGTCCAGTTTATAAATTTTTTCCATAGGTCATGGTCTGGCTGCTGTGTCTTAAAACTCATTGCCAAACCCAAAATTATGTAGATTTTCTTCTGTATTATTTTCTGAACGTTGTATAGTTTTATATATTACAATTAGGTAAATTTTTGTAAGAGGTGTAAGATCTGTATCTAAATTAAATTTTTTTGCATGTAAATATCCAGCTGTTCCAGCACAATTTGTGGAAAAGACTATCCTTGCAATGAATTGAGTTTGCTCCTTTGTTAAAGATTAGTTGACTAAATTTACATGTCTATTTCTGAGTTTTGTACTCTGTTCCATTGATCTGTTTGCCTATTCCTTCTCCAGTACCTTGCTGTCATGAATGCTGTAGCTGTATAGAAATTCTTGAAGTCAGACAATGTCAGTCCTCCAACTTGTTTACTTTTTCAGTGTGTTGCCTTTTCTGGGTCTTTGCCTTCATATATAAACATTATAATCAGATTTCTAGAATCCAAATAATAATAATGATTGGTGGAATTTTTATTAAGATTACATTGACTATGCAGACAAAGTTGGAAAGAACTGACACCTTAATAAGATTCCTTCATGAAAATGAAATATCTTAAGATTCCATCATGAAAATGAAAAGTCTTAGTTATATCTTCTTTGATTTTTCCTTGATCAGAATTTTGTAATTTTTCTCACATAAATCTTGTACATATTTTATTAGATTTATGCCTAAGTATTAAAAAGTTTTGGTGCTAATCTAAATGATAATGTGTCTTTAATTTTAAATTCTAATTTTTTATTACTGGTATACAGAAAGTTATTGATTTTGTATATTAGCATTGTATGCTACAGCTTTGTTTTAATTGCTTATTCTAGGAGTTTTGGGGGTCTATTCTTTGGGATTTTCTACATAGTCATGTTATCTGTGATCATAGTTAACTATATTTTTTCCTTTATATGTCACTATCTTTATTAAAAAAAAAAAAAAGTCCTGGTGTGGCGCTGTGGGCTAATGCACTGGACTACAAAGTCTGTTTGATACGTATGGTCAGCGTTTCAAGCTCAACAGCAACTCCTCGGAAACCCTATACAGGGTCGCTGTGGGTCACATCCAATTCAACAGCATTAAACAACAACAAAACATTCAGAAGTAATCAACCTCTCCTTCTAACTAGTTTGTCCTATTCTGGAAGCTCAGTTGAAACCTGTCTACTATGGGTGACACTGCTAGTATTTAAAATACTGTTGGCATAGCTTCCAACATCACAGCAACACACAAGCCACCACTGTACTACAAACTGACAAAACATAAGAATGAAATTTATTTGAAACTTCTATTGTCAACTATAAATGGTGTGTGTAAAAAGTACACATATACAAATTGTTAAGGATTGAAAATATTTATATCCTGCACCCAACACTCAGGTGGTGGTGGCTGTAAGCTGTTGAGTCACTTCCAACTCCCAGCAACTCTGTATAGGGTTTCTGAGGTGGTTCATCGTTGAGTGAACAGTTGTTGTTACTGCTGTTGAATTGGTTCCACCTGACAGCACATAGGATTTCCAAGGAGTAGCTGGTAGGTTTGAGCTGCTGACCCTGTAGTTCACAGCCCAGCACTGATCCTATTGCATCACACCAGGAGTCCAGTAAGTTGTATCCAGTAAGAGTGGCTGCTGTATTCAAACTGCTGACCTTGTAGTTAGCAGCCCAAGGTGTAAGCCACTACATTACTAGGGCTTCTTAGCAACCAGGTAAAGGAAGTAAAATCTACCACTGTTGTTAAAGGCCATCCATCAGTCTACTCCCACTCATAGTGACCCGTGTCGGGTTTCTGAGGAGTAACTCATGGACTTAAACTGTGGTTAGCAGTATAGTGCTTATCCTTATTCTGCTGCACCATGTTATCATTGTTTTTGTTGTTTTTAAGAGCAGTTGAGTCTATTCTGTTTCATATCAACCCTGTATAGAGTTCCTGAGGCAAGGCTGGTGGGTTTGAACCCCAAACCTTGTAATTAGCAGTCCAGTGCTTACCCTACAGTACTCCGACAGAATACCAGATATTATCATTGTTAGTGCCTTATAAGTTCCTTTCGTCTTTCACCAATCATATCCATGAATCTTACCTCCCTGCTTATAAGTGTTTTGTATTTATTATTTCATCAGATTGCTTTATTAACTATACAGGTGTCCCTAAAAATACATTGTTAGATTTTGAAAACAGAATAGCAACCACAAATCTGTCTATATGAGAAAGGGCAGTTGTGTTACAATTAGGTGAGACTTCCCAGGAAACGACATGCTAAGCAGTATCTGGATCATATTATGGCTTTAGCTTCTATAATAGCCCTTCTATAAGAGCCTTGGTGTCCTCCTGGTTTGGTGCTGTAGGATAAGCATTGGACTGCTAACCACAGGTCAGCAGTTGAATACTGCCACCCACTCCTTGGAAACCCTATACAGGGTTGCCATGAGTTAGAACAGACTCCATAGTACTTAATAATCTAGCTGGCCATGGCTCAGTAGGAAGTCTTCTGTAGAGTGGTATGTATATATCTTCAACTGATCCCGAGAGGAAAACACAAAGTAAGCGGTACCATCAGTGGTTACAACAAATCAAGTGCAGATAAGATTCTGCGTGAGAATCATATAGTCATTCTTTACTCAGGCCTAAAAGAACTTTGTGATGTGAAAGAACCCTTAATAACTTTATTTTATTTTTGTCACTTTGTACATATCTATACAGGTTATTCCAGGATCTCCTTTCTGCTTCCTTTTGGAAATACCATTTGTTGACCTTCTGTTACATTCATTATTCCATATCTTCCTTTTATGTTATATTCACAAAACTCAGAAAATTGCTACACTCATGGTTATGGTTTACATTCAGATTAAAATCAGAGAAGTTAAAACATGTATGAAACAGAGTCCAAGAGAGACTAGGGATGTTTTCAGCTGTCTTATCCTAGTGGAGTCTTAGGGGCAGCACTTATTTTTCATATATATGTGTGTATGACAGTATGCATGAAGCATTACCAACCAAAAAAGCTCACCTGAACCTTGGTGTCCAGGGTTCTTTTCAGGGGTCAGCCAGGTAGGCATGAAGCTACTTTAGTCACTCAGTCTCTAACCAGAGGTGAAAATGACACCATGTGACCCAAGGCACCCACTGTAAATCACATTGTTACCATAAACTATCTGGTGTGACCCAAGACCCCAGGTTAAAAAAGATTCTTAATAGGAAGGAGAGTCCAAAGACTTAAAGGTTCTCTTCCAAGACTCATCAAGGGTCAGATCTTTCTTTGGAATGTATACTCTTCAAGTAATTCATTTCTGCTAAATTTATCTTTTAATGCACACATTGTTTCAGTGAAGTACCTCCTCTAGAAACTTCTTGAGAAATGGTGTTTGATAGACAATTTTGGAGACTTTTCATGTCTCAAAATACCTTTATTATACTGTCCTAATTGACTGATCGTTTGGGCGAGTCTGGAACTCTAAATTGGCGATAATCTTCTCTGAGAATTTTGAAGATGTTGCTCCACTTCCATTGTCATTGTTGAAGTTTGAAAAACTGTTGAATCTTGAACTGTTATATGTGACTTGGATTGTTGTTTTTTGTTTCATTAATTTGGGGCAGGGTAGGGTACTTCTCCTTTCTGGAAATTATTATATATTTCTTTAACCCTAATGTACTAAACCTTGAGAGTGATGATATGTGTGGGTCTGTGTCTCCAACCATTTTAGGGAGCATTCAAAGGGCCTCTTCAGTATGGCACAGTGGTAAAGCACTCATCTACTAAGTAATAGGTTGGCAGTTCAAACCCACCAGCCTTTCCATGGGACAAAGATGTGGCAATCTGCTTCTATAAAGACTGACAGACTTGGAAATCCTGTGCAGCATTTCTGCCCTGTCCTATAGGGTCACTATGAGTTGGAATAGACTCAACTGCAATGGGTTTGGTGTGAGTTTTTGATTGTTTATTTGTTTGTGTAATTTGGGGAAATGTCCGTATATTTTTTGTTTTCTCCCCCCTCCTTTTTTTTTTTATCCTGTTTTCTCTTTCTGAAACTACTAACATTTGGATGTTGGACCTCCTAAATCAATGATTTTCTCATCCCATCTTTCATATTTTACATCTTTCTTCTTGCTCAACCTTGGAACATTTTCTGAACTTATAACCCTTCTGATTAGAGTTCAAAAAGTTTGTGGAAAAAATCCATTATCTTTAAAAATGAATGCTTTTATGGTTTATTAATCCGCTGGTGAAAAATCCACACAATCATCATAGATCAAGTCACAGCAGAATCTTTATTCTGTTGTCTAATCTACAACTCACTTTTTACTAGCACCAGCATTGGCCTTTGCTGTTCCTCTGATTTTCTTCATTGTTTTTGCTTTCTTTGGGCTGTTTTCTTAAAGTTTTTTTGTTCTCATACAGGCCATGTCTTGAAATCTATGTTTGGGTTCTTTTTTTTTTTTTGCATAACTCAAGGAACAGTAGTCATGCTGAAGTCACTAGTCCTGCCACCACCAAAATAGGTCCTGAATCCAAACGCAAAGATGAGTGAGTGCTGGTGTCATATTATACATTTTGGTAAGTTTTCGCTCACATTTCTGTCTTAAGTAGTGTTACCTTTCCAGGGTGAATGACATCAGTGACCATTTGCTTCCCCTGAAGTAGTCCATTGGTCATGAACTTCCTGGTCCAGATAGTTACTGTGTCATTCATGATGGCAGCAGACACTCAGGAAGCAGGGAGGAAAAGAAGTGGGAAAATTCCATTATCTTTTCATTCAATTTTTCCATGAACTTTTAAAGCCCCATGCCTCATATTTCATCTCTACTAGCATGTTTCATTTCCATCAAATATTTTTATTCCCCCAATTTTTTATTAATAGCATCTTGTGTTTGTTCCATAGACGTATAATCTTTTCTTATATCTCTTTATCTATTAATGATAGGAGGGTTATTTTCTGTATATTTTCCTTATTTCTTTCTACATTGTTTTGGTCTTTGTCTTTCACTAAAGACTTTTGAGATACCTGGTCATCTTTGGCTGTCATCAGCTCATTGTTAAGAGTGGAAGCTTTGGGAATGTGGATGAGACATATATACTTTGAATTTCACCATAGAGTGATATGGCTGCATTTGTTACGATGCTGAAATTTTTAGGTCTTCTATTCAGATTCCTCAAAGGAAAAAAAAAAAAGTTTCAAATCTTTTAGATAGTAAAGGTCTAGTTTCTAGCGTTTTAAGAACCTAAAATGGGAAGAGGGCTGAGAAGTGAAGGGTTGTTGTTATAGATCATTAATATCCTTGTCTTTAGTATGGTGCCAGATTATCAGTTCTGCCTAGTATCTTAACTGATGTATTTGAGACCAAAGCCAGGTTATAGAGTAGGCAAAGAGAGTTAGGGATTTAACTGTTCTAAAACAGCTTTTAGAGTCCTGTTATGGCGATATGGGATAATGTACTGGACTGCAAGGTCATTTGAACCACAGGGTTGGCAGTTCAAACTCACCAGCCACTCCTTGGAAACCCTATATAGGGTCGCTATGAATCATAACCTACTTGATGGCACGTAGCAACAACAGCCACCCCATCCCACCTGTCAGATCCAGTGGTAAGCGGTGCTCTTGATTCCTAAAACTTTTGAAATTTTTGAAATGTATATCAGGTTAGTTCTCAACCTTTCTCAATACTGGCTTGAGATTCATCTTTCTTGTATTGGGGATATCCAAGCTACCTAAAGACTGGATGATTTGTTAAAATTCACAGGAAACACATAAGTTATTATGCTCATTGTTAACAGTTTATTACAGTAAAAGGATGCAGAGTAAAATTAGCAAAGGGAAAAGGTATCTGAAATGAAGTCTGGAGGAAATCAGGCAGGAGCTCCCAAGGGTCGTCTCCCAGTATAGTCACATGATGTGATTAAGAAATGTGGCATGGTTTCTTTCCTTTCAGCTGGAACCACTATCATTTAGTAACCCACCAGAATGATTAACACAAAGGGAAAGAGGCAAGGTACCTCACCTGCTGTATGTTCTCCAGGCCTTTCAGAAAACAGGGAGATTTCCTTTGGCCACATGTATGTGAATCTACAAGAAAGGCGATGCTGTGGACATCAGTAGAATGAGCACAATTTTAAAAAGAGATTCTTTATAAACATTACCATAGCAAAACCGAAAGAGTCTACAGTGTGACCCAGCATGCTGTGGGCATTGTGAACGAACAAGTTAAGGGCAACATACTTGCCAAGAGGATTAATGTACATATTGAGCATGTTAAGCATTCTAAAAGCTGAGATAGCTTTCTGAAGCGCATGAAGGAAAATGATCACAAAAAGAAGGACGTCAAAGAGAGAGGTGCCTGAATTCAACTGAAGCTCCAGCCTGCTCCCCCTAGAGAAGCACACTCTGTGAGAACCAATGGAAAGAAGCTGCTAGAATCTATTCCCTATGAATTAATGGCATGACAGGTGTAAAATAAAAGTGGGATGGAAAAGAAAAAGAAAAGAAAGAACTGTGACATGTTGTCTCATTAGATACTCAGTACTCAATACTGAAAACTGGTCACGTAGGCACCTTCTCTGCTATTCATAGAGTTTTCAGTGACTCGCGATTCGGAAGTAGTTCGTCACTCTTTCTTCCTAGTCTGTCTTTGTCTGGAAGCTCATCTGAAACCTGTCCACCATGGGTGACTCTTCTCGACCAAGAAGCAGTTGTTCGAACAGAGCATGGGAACACTGAATGTTTTAAAATTGGGAAAGGTGTGCGACAAGGTTGTGTTCTTTCACCATACTTATTCAACCTGTATGCTGAGCAAATAATCCGAGAAGCTGGGTTCTATGAAGAAAAACATGGCATCAGGATTGGAGGAAGACTCATTAACAACCTGCGATATGCTGATGATACAACCTTGCTTGCTGAAAGTGAAGAGGACTTGAAACATTTACTGACGAAAATCAGGGAATACAGCCTTTGGTATGGATTGCAACTCAATGCAAAGAAAACAAAAATCCTCACCACTGGACCAATAAACAACATTCTTATCAACGGAGAAAAAATTGAAGTTGTCAAGGACTTCATTCTTCTTGGATCAACTATTAACATTCGCGGAAGCAGGAGTCAAGAGATCAGACGACGTATTGCATTAGGCAAATCTGCTGCACAGGAACTTTTTAAAGTACTGAAGAGCAAAGATGTCAGCTTGAGGACTAAGGTGCGCCTGACCCAAGCCATGGTATTTTCAGTAGCCTCATATGGATGTGAAAGCTGGACAGTGAATAAGGAAGATCGTAGAAGAATTGATGCCTTTGAATTGTGGTGTTGGAGGAGAATACTAAAAGTGCCATGGACTGCCAAAAGAACCAATAGATCTGTTTTGGAAGAAGTGCAGCCAGAGTGCTCCTTGGAGGCCAGGATGGCTAAGCTTCATCTCTCATACTTTGGACATACTGTCTATAGGGAACAGTCACTGGAAAAGGATGTCATGCTGGGTAAGATGGAGGGTCAGAGAAAAAGAGGAAGACCTCTAACGAGATGGATCAGCCAGGTGGCATCATTGATGGCATCGAGTGTGGCAGCGGTAATGAGGTTGGCCCAGGATCAGGCATTGTTTCGTTCTGCTGTGCATGGGGTCACTATGAGTCGGTTCTGACTCGATGGCACCTGACAACAACAACATGCACCTTCTGCCTAACATATACAAAAATTCCAGACTCTCCGAAAGAAAGCAGTTGTTTATCATAAACCATCTTGTGTATACAAGGCCCAATGAATCACTTATCATTTAGAGAACAATGGGAACCCTCCAGAAATTTATGTCTTAAATTCCAGTTGAGATCCACCTTACAAACAGACTTTTCTAGGGATTATAGTCTCAGGTTGCTGTTAACTCTGTTATAAACACAAACCTATCTACTTTCTATATTTCAAAATTTTGTTTATTGTATCTTTTGCTATTTTCCTCAAACTTGTGGGTTTATGCCTTTTTTTTTAAGTCCCTTTACTGTGGTTCTAATGGAGTTTCATATGTAAACAAAATCAACTATGGAGTTTAATATTAACCTAGAATTTCATTTGATTATAAATCAACCTGACCCAAATTGAATAAAATCATTTAAGCAACTTGAAAGAAAACAGACTAAGAGCAAGGGAGAAAAAAAGGCATTAGCCTAAGAGAGACACTAGAGTATACTGTATCCTAGAAACAAGAATAGACTGCTGTGCTCTCGTAGTGTCAGAAGCCAACTCATTTCAGAAGGAGGAAGGAGAATCACCATCAGCACTTGCTAAGTCATTGAAATGGCCTCCCAGAACTCACAGTTTGGGGTTTTATTAGGGAAGTAACAGGTTACATATCAGGATTGACTTGGAAGTAAGAGGAACAGCTTAGGAGACAAAATACAGTTTATCAGTCAGGACAGCTTCCAGCCAGCACTGCCCTTCTTGCTGCTGTGCTCACAGGCAAGCCTTACGCTCAGCCTGGCCACCCTGTTGAGCCTTAGTCTCATTCTAGCTTCCACCACTGGACCTCACTCTCAGGCCTAATACCTGCCCTTGGCCTCTGCCCTGTTCACTGCTTGTTAGCTCCATAGGCAAGAACCCCAAGATACCCTTCTCTGCCAGCAAGCCTCCTGCCCAAAGGCATTCAGCTTTCTCATTCCATAGGTTGGCAAGTCTAGCTCCACAGTGGAGTGCCTAAAGGTACCTCATTTTTCCAACAAGCTTCCTACCCAAAGATGATCAGATATCTAACTCTGTGTGTCCACAAGTCCACCACAGCCACCTTACCCTGTAAGAAGCCTACGGCAGCTCTCACACCAGTCTCCGCTATTCACCGCTTATACTGCTACCACCTTCTCATGCCTTCTTATACTGTCTCATGCCATCTCCAGTGGTACAGCTCTCTGTGTCCTAGGTCTAGGAGTTTCTCAGCATAGGAACCCAGGTCCAAAGGGCACAGTCCACTCTCAGTTCTTCTGATGGTAGTGAAGGCCCATTCAATTTCTGTGGGATTGACTCTCATGAGACTACTCCTCCCTACAAGACCACAAACTGACCAATCCTCCTGGTAGGCCACAATCACCTAATTTACTTAGTAATCAGTCAATTCCCACAAGGGTTTAATGTGCCCTTTTTCATAATTGTATAGTAAACTGTCCATTCCCTGCATGCATCTTATGTATCCTATTTTGTATAGTAAACTGTCCAACCCTTTCACAATATTGTGGCCAAGCAAAATAATCATCCTGGCAGAAGCACAAACCCAGAATCAGAAAGACCATATATAAAGAGAAATCCAATGTACTGCAACTGCTGTAAAAAAATAAATATTTAAAAGATGAAATATATGATAGGAATTGAAAGAGAACATCTGAAGGAAAATCTGGCCATTTATATAAATGCAGACAGTAGCAATGGTAAGCTTAGGAATGATGCACTAAGAACTGGCATTCAATTGTTCAGAACTTTAGCAATTGAGGTTGAAACTGTAGATTACTCTTTCTATGAAAGTGATCAACATAATTAGATTTATATTCCTGGCTATTCATCATGGTGAAGAGTTCACTACAAGTCATTTTTGCATCAATTCCAAATTTATGTAGATATATTTTCCAATGGTATGGTGCTGTAGGATCAGCACTGGACTGCAAACCACAAAATTGAAACTCACCAGCTGCTTCTTGGAAATCCTTTGCAAGGTCACTATGAGTTGGAACCTGCTCGACAGCACTGAACAACAATACAATGTAGGGATTTCTGGTGTAGTGTTGTAGGATCAGCACTACACTGCGAACCACAAAGTTGGCACATCAACATCAGGGTGGCTTCTAACTGAAAGATTGGAGGTTCACCTCTGTGACAACTTTTTTGTTGCTGTTGTTCTCCCATAAAGGTTCTCTTTCAAATTAATGAAAATGGGACAACCTATTTGGCAGAAAGAAAATGCTAGTAAAGCATCAATTATGTAATTTATAACCTACCATCTTCAAAGCAGCATGATTCTACATGCCATGATAGTGGTAGTGGTGATGGTCACATGCTGTCTAGTCAATTCAGACTCATAGTGAACCTATAAGGCATGTCCAAGACTGTGCATATTTGTGGGACCAGAAAGCCTCGTCTTTCTCCATGGAGTGGCTGATAGATAACCTTGCAGTTAGCAACCAAACTTATAACCCAAAATGCTACCAAGGCTCCTTTCTAAATGCCGTTGTTGTTGTTGTTAAGTGCCATCAAGTCGGTTCTGACCCATTGCGACCCTATATAGGGTTTCCTAGAAGCGACTGGTGAGCTTGAGCCGCCAACGTTGCAGTTCAAACCAACCTTGCAATCCAGTGCATTAACCCCAGCACCACATCTATTGTAAATACCTAAGGAAATAGAAATGACACACAGTTTCAGTGTAATCGTTTCTCAAACGTTGAGATACCTTTGTTAATTCAACCCATATTAGGTAACATTTACAAATAAAGTATGTTTGACATACTCTCATGTTTTTCTTTTCTTTGAGAATTTAAATGAGATAAAATATGGAAGTCTGCATTTTAAAATGGAGAAATTATTTTAGATTACTTGTTTATTTGTTTGGGTCCTGATATCAAGCTGTAGGATAAAACCACAAAGTTGGTGGTTCAAACACCCCAGCTGCTCCTAAGAAATCCTATACAGGGTCACTAGAGTCAGAACAGACACAATAGTACTTAACATCAACAGCATTTATGGGTTAAATACTGTAAAATAAAATTGAGTTATATGCTTATGATGACAGTATATTAAGTCATCATTAGTGTAAAGATTCTAGTATCTTTCTAAATTAGTAGCTACTAGTTTGTGTATCAAGGAGCCCTGGTGGCATAGTGTGTTACTCATTGAGCTGCTAACCAAAGATCAGCAGTTCAAACCTACCAGCTACTCTGTGGGAGAAAGATGAGACTTTCTGCTCTCATAAGATGTATACACTTGGGAACCCATGCAGCATTGATATGGGTCAGAACTGATTAGACAGCACTCCGCAGCAGCAGCAGTTTGTATGTCAAGAAATCAAACAGCATATTGCATTGAGCAAATCTGCTGCAAAAGACCTCTTCAAAGTGTTAAGGAGCAAAGATGTCACCACGTTGAGGACTAAGGTGTGCCCAAGCTTAACCATAGTATTTTTATGCATATAAGAGCTGGAAATAAGGAAAACTGGGCAAGAGTTAATGCATTTGAATTAGAGTGTTGGCAAAAAATAGTGAAAGTACCATGGATTATCAAAAGAAGTACAGCCAGAATGCTTCTTAGACATGAGGAGGCTGAGACTTTGTCTCATGTACTTTGGACATGTTATCAGGAAGGACCAGTCCCTGAAGAAGGACATCATGCTTAGTAAAATAGAAGGTCCAAGAAAAAAAGAATGAAGTCCCACCCTCCCAACAAGGTACATTGGCACAGTGGCTGCAACAATGAGCTCAAACTTATCAGGATGGCATAGAAACAGGAAATGTTCCATTCTGTTGTGCATAGTGTCACTATGAGTCAGCTGACTCGATGGCACCTATCACCAAGTTTGGATATGCAATAAAGGTGGATTATATGATGAAAAACATTTGACATCCATCAACACATTGGTATTCTAAATTATTTAGATACATGTTCTTTATTTACCATCCTAAACTTCAAAAAACTTCATAAAGCATGTTAGTTATTTTTCATGAATGTTGTTGTTAGGTGCCATTGAGTCGGTACTGACCTATAGCGACCTTATGCACAGCAGAATGAAACACTGTCCGATCCTGGTCCAACCTCTACTGTTGCCACACTGCAGTCCATCAATGCTGCCACTTGGCTAATCATCTCGTTGGGCGTCTTCCTCTTTTTCTCTGATCCTCCACCTTACCAAACATGATATCCTTCTCCAGCGACTGGTCCCTCCTGACAATATGTCCAAAGTATGAGAGACGAAGTTTGGCCATCTTGGCCTCCAAGAAGCACTCTAGCTGCATTTCTTCCAAAATGGATCTATTGGTTCTTTTGGCAGCCCCATGACACTTTCAATATTCTCTTCCAACACCATAACTCAAAAGCATCAATTCTTCTACGGTGTTCCTTATTCACTGTCCAGCTTTCGCATGCATATGAGGTTATTGAAAATACCATGGCTTGGGTCAGGCACATCTTAGTCCTCAAGCTTACATCCCTTCAACGCTTTAAAAAGGTCTTGTGCAGCACATTTGCCTAATGCAATGTCGTTTGATTTCTTGACTGCTGCTTCCTTGAGTATGGATAGTTGATCCAAGAAGAATGAGGTCCTCGACAACTTCAATCTTTTCTCCATTGATGAAAATGTTGTTTATTGGTCCAGTGGTGAGGATTTTTGTTTTCTTTACATTGAGATGTAATGCATACCGAAGGCTGTGCTCTTTGATCTTCATCAGTAAATGTTTTAAGTTATCTTCACTTTCAGCAAGCAAGGTTGTATCATCTGCATATCACAGGTTGTTAATGAGTCTTCCTCCAATCCTGACGCCACGTTTTTCTTCATATAACCCAGCTTCTCGCATTATTTGCTCAGCATACAGGTTGAATAAGTATGGTGAAAGAATATAACCTTGTCGCACACCTTTTTAAATGTTAAGACATTCATGAATAATCCGTCAAAATTGTACAGTGCAGGATAATGCACTGGACTGCAAGGTTAGTTTAAACAGCAAGGTTCAAACTCACCAGCCACTCCTCTGAACCCCTATACAGGGTCGTTATGAGTCAGAATCAACTCAATGGCACTTAACAACAACATTGTACAAATAGTACTCCTGGTGTGACAATGTAGGGTAAGCCCTGGACAGCTAACCCCAGGTTAGCAGTGCAAACTCACCAGCCACTTAAATTTCATAATCATGTTCTATTAGCTATAGTCTATAAAATACTTGGAATTCATTAATAGCAGATTATTGTTTTTAATTTTATTATAATCTAAATGTGATTTCATCACCCAGATGTTTTCTGGTACACTGTAACATATCCTGTAAATCTGAGTCTGTAGAGACCTTTATCGTCTTTGTCCAAATCTACTCTCTCATACACCCATTATCCATCCCATCCCATAATTTGTAATCTTATCATTTTTTTCTTCATTTGATCCTTTTTAAATGTTTTCATTTAAATCCAGCTTTTTTCAGTTGACGCTTCATGCCATACAAACCCCTTCTCAATTAGTCTGAAAAACAATCAGCGAATTTGATGTCTCTCCATATTATTTATCAATGTTTACCATCATCATCTCTCTGAAATCTGTGCCATCTGATTAGGTCATCATTGGCTATGTTAGTAACTTCTACCTTACTGGATGAGTCAGCACTTTTTTGTTTCTGTCCTTGTCTCCTGTTATATATGATCTCTTCCAATACCCAAATCAATAACCTAGTGATGTCTCTCAATTCAGAGGCTTTTCAAAACTCTAGAATCCTCTATTTTCCTTTGAGCCGTCTCATAAATGGCCACAGCTCTTGGGTCAGCTCTTGAAAATGGAGTGATTCTTTTTGATCAGTGTTTTTTACTTGTTTTCCCTTATTCAAAGGAGCCCCCGTAGCACAGTAAATTAAGTATTAGGCTGCTAAGCATGTTTGGCAGTTCAAACAATTCAGTCATTCCAAGAAGAAAGATGAGGCTTTCTGCTCCCATAAAGATGTACAGTCTTGAGAAACCCTAACAAGCAGTTCCCTGTTCTATTAGGTGGCTATGAATCAGAATGAACTCATTGGTAGTGGGATTGGTTTGGGTACCATATACAAACTGAATTCATCCTTCTGTTTTTCACCTTCATCCTAACTTTTAGTCACTTAACCTTTTTTGCTTCGCTCATCCCACTAGCCCCTTTCAATGTTATTTGCTCTTAAAACCTACGGTCACCTAGCATTCTTCATCTCTTGGCTTTTTGCTTTTCCAGTCTGGTTTATTCATCTGTTTTGTGTTTTTTTTCAGATTGGCTTAATTTTAAAATTAGGGAACCCTGATAACTATATCTACTATTAACTGCCTTACTTTATCTAGACCTCCCTGTTTCTCAATCTGTTCTTTCACAAGCCTTCTATTCATGCGCTACAAGTATTTTCTGTATTCCAGATGCATAATCCTAACATGCATTCCTATTTTACTAGTAAAAAATATCTATCTGCCAAATTCTCTCATTCTTCTTTTCTATATCAAAATGATGTCTCTATCCACATTATGTCCAAATTTATATTTCAACAAAGATCTTATTGATTCTATGTAGACTTCCAAGGTTTTTTTTTTCCAACCATATTTTCTTTCCTCCTGACTCAAAAGTACCTGTCTGCCATTATAGTTTTAACTTCCTTCTTCCAGACCCTTTTTAATAATTGAGCTTTTTCTACCTGTCTCCTTCTCCTCTGTTTTCTCCTTGCCCATTCTATCATGTTTGGTAAGGTGGAGGGTGAGAGAAAAAGAGGAAGACCCCCAGCAAGATGGATTGGCAAAGTGGCAGCATCAGCGGGCTCAAGTGTGGCAACAATTGTGAGGTTGGCCCAGGACCAAGCAGTGTTTCATTCTGTTGTTCATAGGGTCGCTATGAGTCGGTACCAACTCAATGGCACCTAACAACAACAATTCTATTTAGTCCATCTCTGATTAACAAGTTGTTACATCAGAAACTAGGAGTACTGGTGTGGCACTGTAGGATAAGTACTGGACTTGGAACCACAAAGTTGATGGTTCAAGTCCACCAGCCACTCCTTGGAAGAAAGATGAGGGTTTCTGCTCCTATAAAGATATATAGCATTGGAAATCCTTTACAGGGTGGTTATGAGTCAGAACCAACTCAAAGGCACTTAACAGCAACAAGTCAGAAACTGTAAAGAATGGGTGAGGATAGCAAACTTATTTGGTGTGGCCCTGCCAAGGCAACCACAGTTTCAGCCATCGCTTTAGTGGTGAGTTCATTAAATGTTTGACCAAATACAGCAGGCTCACTTTTAAGTTGATAATTTTGTATGTCCCACAAATCATGTTATGGATATACTTTGGCAAAAATAAAGTTACCAACCCCTGCTGTAAAGGGTTTGAGATTTTGAAAGCTAACAGCTAACCTGCCATTTTGTTATTGTTAAGTGGTGTCAAGTTGGTTATTACTCATACCAACCTTTGTATAGGGTTTCTGAAGAGTGTCTGGTAGGTTTGAACCACTGAGCTTGTGGTTAGTAGTCCAGTGCTTATCCTGTAGC
>NW_006408712.1:4668257-4694454 GCF_000296735.1 Chrysochloris asiatica
GCGAGAGCATGAGTCCTGGTGTGGTGTTATAGAACAAGCACTTGGCGATGATGGAGTCCTAGTGTAGGGCTGTGGGATAAAGCATGAACTACAAAATCAGTTTGAACTGCCAGTCGCTCCTCAGAAACCCTATGTAGGATCACTATATGGCAAACTCACTTTCCTTTTCAGTCTACATTTGTACCCTCAATATTTTCTATTTTAAATTTTTGCTGTCACCTCTGTCGTTGTTGTTGTTAAGTGCTGTCAAGTTGATTCCAACTCATGGCAACTTTATATAGGGTTTCTAAGGAGCAGCTGGTAAGTTTGAATTACCAACCTTGTGGTTCAAACTAACTTTGTGATTCAATGCTTTATTCCACAGCGCTATACCAGAACTCAGTCACTGCTATTGTGCTGTTTGTTGTTAAGTGCCATCAAGTCAGTTCCAACCCATAGCGCCCTTGTATAGGGTTGCCAAGGAGTGACTGGTGAGCTTGAACCACCTGTAATTTCTTTCTTACATTCAAAAACTTACCACCTACCTTCTCAGCATTTCAGCTTAGAATACCTTTTAAAACTAAGATTCAATTCCACATTCTGACCTTTGTGCTTTTTTGTCAGTAGAGCCCTTATTCTACTAATTCTTTACATTCAGAAGTTGAAAATATCCTTCACTAGATTCACACATTTTCAACAGTCTTCACTGGAATTCTTTGTCCATTCTAATCCATTTTCCATACTGTCACCTAAGTAATCACTCAAACATAGGATCATGTTATAGAGTTTAGTGGGGTAAAACCCAATTCTTGAGTATTTTCTACAAAGCCTCCATGTTATGATGGGTACTTGTGCCTCCAGTTTCATCTCCTGCTGTATATTCCCTACACTCAACCACACTATACCACCACACTTACTTTGTCCTGAATTCTCTGCTCATTTATTCAGACATTTTCTAAAACCCCACTAAATACCAGACATTATGCTAGGCTCTAGGGCAATAAATATAAGGGGTAGTCTTCCTTAAGAAGGAAATAAATATGTAAGTAAATGTCATAATGTGATTCATGTGGCAAGAATACAAAGTGGTCTTTTTCTCATTAAGGCACTTAAGGTAAACAACACAGCAAATGACACTTGAGTCAAGTCTTGATGGATGAGTTGGAATTTTTTATATGGCCACAAAAACATATTCCAGGTAGAGTGCCACATGTACAAAGGCATGGAAATGTGAAATTGAACCCCTTAATAACTCAAAATGCCCAGACCACAAGATTAAAGGTGGCAATAAAAAAGATACAAAGATGGAAAGGTGAGGTCAGATGATGAAAGGACCTTCTATGTATCAAAAGATTGTGAAATTTTTCCTAGAATAGTGTAATCATAATTATTTAAGCAAGAATCATTGATGGATGCTAAAACTCATGTATAAAATTTTGAAGACAAATTATAGAAGACCAAACTTCGTCTCTCATACTTCGGACATACTGTCTGGAGGGACTGGTTGCTGGAGAAGGATATCATGTTTGGTAAAGTGGAGGGTCAGAGAAAAAGAGGAAGAACTCCAGCAAGATGGATTGGGCAATTGGCAGCATCAATGGGCTCAAGTGTGACAACAATTGTGAGGTTGGCCCAGGACCAGGCAGTGTTTTGTTCTGTTGTACATAGGGTTGCTATGAGTCGTTACTGACTCGATGGCACCTAACAACAACAACAATTCTTAAATAGCCCTCCACATGGTATTTATTAATTAAAATGAGAAAAATAGTAACAACAATGGACAAATCTGGTAGACACCTCCTTTACCGAATGATCAAAATTACAAGAGTGAGTCACAAATTATCTGCACTCGAGTTATATTAAAACACCCATCTATGTCCACGGCTGATGACAACATTGAGTGTGCACATAAAATAATTCTGTTGATTAGATGAGTGACAGTGGATTCTGTTGCAAATCTTCTGCAAATCAGCCAAGGCTCTGCCTATGAAATAATCCATGAGACATTTGGGTTTCAAAAAGTATGTGCAAGATGGGTACTGAAACAACTCACAGAAGATCATAAACAGAAGCATGTGGACATCTGCAAACAAAATTTGCACCGATACCCAAAGGAAGGTAAAAGTGTCTTTTAAAATATCATTACTGGTGACAAGACATGATTCATCAGTACAAGCCTGAGAGTAAATGGCGGAGTATGGAATAAAAACATCCTCACTCTCCGACCAAATATACTTCAGAAGTCAACCATCAGCTGGAAAACTGGTGCTTACAGTTTTCTTGGATTCTCAAGAGCCAGTACTGAACACTATCAGGAAAAAGGTTAAACAATCAACAGTGCTCATTACAGTGAGATGCTTACTGAAGACTGAACCCTAAATTTGGGATTAAACACAGTAGACTGCTATCCAAGGGTATTGTGATCTTGCATGATAAAGCACATCCACACACCTCTGAGAACACTGTTGACACTCTGCAAAAACTTCATTTTGAGGTATTAAAGTATACTTCCTATGGGCCTGATCTTGTTCCATAGGACTTTCATTTGATTGGTCTCCTGAAAGCAGCCCTTAGAGGATGAAAATTCATCTTATGAAGAGGTGAAGACAGTGGTACATCATGGCTTGCAGCTCAGACTAAAACATTTTTTAGTAAGGGAATATGAAAGCTTGTTGACATATGAACAAAGTATATTGAAAAGCATGGAGATTATGTCAAGAAATTATTTATTTGTCTTTTTAAAAAGTTGATTAAAGTAAATTCTACAGCCAGAGCGCAGATAATTTTTGACTCACCCTTTTAATATCAGTGTAATGGGACAAATCAACAACATGAGACTCCCCACATCACAGCATCACTCCTGTGATATCCTACCAAAATGCATAACCTGAATCTAATCATAAAAAAATACAGATTAGTCTACAAAATTACCGGTCTGTATTCTTTGAAATCTCAATATCAAAAAAAGATGAAAAAAGAGACTAAATACACACCACATCTGTATGCAGTTCATAATCCTAGATGTATTTAGTCAGTCAGTTATAAATGACATTTTGCGATAATTGACAAAATCTGAAGGAAATCTTTCATTAAATGATAACTGTTGGTAAGTGCCATCAAGTCCGTTCTGACTCATAGTAACTCTTTATAGGGTTCCAAAGGATATACTGGTGGGTTTCAACCACCAACCCTGCAGCTAGCAATCCAGTGTTAGCCTGAAGGACCCTAGATAATATTATTTATCAATATTTAATTTTCTGATGTTTGTATATATACTGGTTACATAAGAGAGTTTGCATTACTAAGGAAGTATACACTAAGGTATTTAGGGATTAAGGCCATCACATATGCCCACGATTTATTCTCAAATGTTTTTGAAAATCATATCTATAGAAGAGGAATAAAATAAAAGTGGTAAAATACATTTAAGTAATCTGGGAGAAGAGTATATTGAAATTCATATTATTACTGTAACTTTTCTGTAAATCTAAAATAATATCAGCACACCTAAAATAAAACCATTTTCTTCTAAATTAATATAGGTAATAATGGAGGTAAAAAGACCAATTATAATCATCTACTGTGGTAATAGAGAAAAGGGATGCAGCAGCGAAAGATACAAGTGGTAGAATTTAAAGACTGGTAGGATAATATATTACATTCTTCCATCACTTCTAGCTTTTGGTAGATGATGAAACTAGTAACCAAACACAATAGATATGCTTAGATATGGACAGCCTTCTATATCTGCCTGAGCACTCACCCTCTTAACTTCCCTTTATCTTTTATAACTTGGCTCAAATGTGACATCCTTTCAGAAGTCCTCCCTTACTCTGCACCATTTTCTCCCTCCCTGGACTGAATTAGTCATTGTGTCTTCCTAGATTTTGACATAGTATCATTTGCATTTATACCATAATGTATCAAAATAGATGATTTATTTTTCCCAAGCACAGACCTCCTTGAGAGCTGAAACAGTGGTTTTTGTGTTGCTAAGTGTCATCAAGTCGGTTCAGATTTATAGCAACTCTGTATAAGGTTTCCAAGGAATGACTGGTGGATTTGAACCACCAGCCTTGTGGTTAGCAGTCCAGTGCTTATCCTGCAGTGCTACTGCAAGACTCCAGAAACAGTGGTAGTATTTATGAATTCATGGCACCTTTCATAGTACATGGCATATAGGAGGTGTTCATCAAATGTTTAACAGAAACCAGTGAGTTATCAAGTGCCTGTACTATTTTTTTTAAGCTTTTATTATGAATTGAGTGATAGTTTACATGACAGAATGTCAGTTTTGCACTCAACCAATCGTATTTTGTTTCATTGCAATGATTACAATCCCTTCCATGCACCATCAGTTAAAGTACTTGCCTCTCTTCCCTCCTTTTTTTCCTTTTTTTTTTAATGTACACAAAAACATGCAGGAATATATCATCATTCAAAGTAGCCAAAGGGCGTATTTTGAAAGTCGGACTCCTGCCCACCATTACACAGCCTTTCCTTAGAGCGGTCATCTGCTCTATCTCTCCATGCCATTAACCTCTGTCTCCGTCTTTGTCTGTACTGTTTTTTATCCTAATGTTTTGGACGTGCCTCTTTCTTTCTAGGCCTTAAAGTCTCATACCCTGTTCAAATAGTTTTGTGACCATTATTTTTGCTTCTAATCTTTTGTTCTTCTGTAGTAGCCTGTGCATGGATACTAGATAACAAAACTTTAGTATTATGGAATGCCTGTGTATAAGCCATCAATACTATCCCAGTATCTAAAGATTAAGTCCAAATTCAGCAGTAAGGACTTGAGGCCTTGAAACTTTTAGTGTGGTGTAAACTCTCCAAATATACCATGTTTATGTCAGATCTTACTTGTCTGCTTGCCTAACTTTGTTCATTAAGTATTTGAGTACTTATTCAAGACATTTTAAAGGAAATTTATTAAGTATGATATATGCTCATTATCTGTGTATTCAGTTTTAGAGCCCACGTTTTCCTACTACTTAATTTCATCATAATGGAAAATCATCTTTGGGGCGCACTCATCCAGGCTCATATTTAAGTAAATACTTTCATTTAGGACAAAATGAGTAATATAATGCAGCTTAGAACAGTGTCTGACTCATAGTAAAGCCTCAGTAAATGTCTAAATTGAATTAATACTATTTTAATTTTTAATGGTAGAAATCAAAATTTAAGATTATAACAAAAAGAATTTTGAATTTGTTTTTAAGCTCTTGGAACCTTGTTTTTTTTTTTTTTTTCTTTATATAGTTCAATTGTTAACTTTACTTGCTTGTTAACTGGAACTTTACTTGCAATTATTTGTAGTTCTACAATGCCCATTTTGAAGCAAAGTCAAGATAAATTTAAGAATATATTACACATGTTTTCAAAACTTTCTTTTATACTCTCTTTATAGGTTATATGTAAAGTCAGATGTGCCACTGAACTTGACAAACACAAGTAAGTTTCACAAGTAGCAAGATGTAGAAATTTTTCACAGTGGACATCTAAAAATAGAGAGGAATGATAGGTTAGAGATCCTTAACAATTTTGTTTAAAAAATCATATAGATTGAATCAAAGAAAGTGTGTTGAGTAAGCCACAGTTCAGTTCTGCTTCTTAGTCATGCTACGGCCAAATACCACTTGTTTTTCTGCTCTGCTTCTCCCTTGCTTCATAGGACCTACAATTGCTAAGTTAGACTATGCTATTTGTGGACAGAATGTATACTATGTTGTTAAGTGCCCTCAAGTTTGTTCTGACCTATCACAACCCTGAATAGGATTTCCAAGGAGCGGCTGATGAGCTTGAACCACCAGCCTTGAGGTTCACACGAACACTGCAGTCCAATGCACTAACCCACAGTGCCACACCAGGACTCCGAATGTATAGTATAGTCCCAGAAAATAAGTAATTTTTCAGTACTAATTAACCTCTAAAATGAGACTGCTGAGCTGGGGAGTCAGGAGACTTGATTTTCAGACTCAAATCCCATATTAAGTAGCTTGTTGCTTTTGCAGCTCATTGACCCTCCCTTGGCTTTGATTGTCTAAAAGTACTCTAGTTCCTGGAAATTTTCGATAATTTTAAGATCCTTTTCAGACATCAAACTATGTAATTATTGGTTTCACTATTTAGACCTATAGGCTATTAAGATCTAAACTTTTCAAACTAAATCATTCTGCTTTGCCTGTTCATTTAACAAAGTTTGTTAGTAACAGATTATTTAGTTATTTTTACCTTAAGCTTCTTGTGTGAACTGTTTCCAAACGCAGATAGTTCTTTATGATTCACACTATTGAAAGTGATTCCAAATAGAAGATATTACAAAGTCAAGTAAATTTCTGGACTGTATGTATTTAATTTGGTTATGAAAATATTTGAGCTGGCATTATTTCATACAGATAGCTATTACCACTACTTGATTAAAATACCACATCTTGCCTGAAGAGTTTTTATGAGGTGGTCTAATTTTCCTTCGGTCCTTGGTGGTACAAATGGTTAAGCACTTAACTTCTAACCAAAAATATTGAGGTTCAAATCTATCCCAAGTCACCTTGGAAGACAGGCCTAGGAATCTGCTTCTGAAAGGTCACAGTATTGAAAACCCTATGGAGCAGTTCTACTCTGCACACATGGGGTCAGCCTGATCTGGAAATAACTCAATGGCAAATAACAACAACAGTTTTCCTTACGTGAAATAGTTAAGCATGTCCTTTTCAGAGTTATTCTGTATGTATTATAAATATACAACTTTATAAAATGAGGAGCTTGAAACTCGGCATGCCTTGTTCCTATAGTTTTTAGTCAAGTATGAAGACAGTGTTTACTATAGATAATAAAAAACTCATAAAATTGGACATTGTTTCAACCATTTTCCTTAATTTTTAATATTAAATGATCAATTTAAATTTAGATAAAGTAAATTAATGTTTCAGGCAAATTATAAAAGCCTGGTAATTCTTAGGCTGAAAAGGTCAATAAAAACATGCTTAATATCCAAGGCACAATGATTGATCTCAATTTGCTCAGCACAACAGTGGAAAAATAGTCAGGAATAGGAAGAAGAAATGAGAAGAACTGTTTTTTTCCTTTTGCCATGAGACCAAAAGAGCTTGATGATGCTTAAGCTACACCATTACTGAGCATTTTGATAAAAAATTCTATAGACGATTCCTGATCAAAAGGGGAGAAAGCAGAACAGAATTTCAAATACTCATGAATCCATGAATCCGAGACTTTCAAGAGAATGGAGGCTAGAGGAAACCCTGAAACTATTATCCTGGGAAAATCCTTAAACCTTGAACAAAAAATTTCCTTTAAAACCAAACAATAGTTTAGCTTAACTGTAAAAAAAAAAAAAAAAAAAATCTTTCTTATATACACACGAAGGAACATTGAATAACATTAAAGATTAACAATGACTCTAAAAAAAAAAAAAAAAAAATCTTTCTTGAGAATTGCAATCTTTTAAAATATATATTATATAGGATCAAATTGACAACAGCAACTTGAAAGATTAGCTAGGAACCTTAGGGGGGGCAGTGGATGGAATGTTAATGGGGGAGGATTAATGCAGAAAAGGAAGGTGGGAATGAGTACACAACTCAGAAACTGTCGTCAGAGTCGCTGAATCATACATGTACAAACTTAAATTGCTATGTGTTTTGCTATGTCTTAGCAACAAAAAAATAAACACATTTTTTCATTTTTTACATGTGAAAGTATTTATTGTTAAAAAAATAGATATATATATATTTGTTGTTGTTGCTAAGTGCCATCAAGTCGGTTCCAACTTACAATGACCCTTATAGAGTTCCCAAGGAGTGGCTCATAGGTTTGTAGCGCCACACCAGGACTTCTAAAAATATTTAATAGGTTTAAAAATATAATGTATAAAAATTGCTTGAAATAGTATTAAGTGGTCCTATGTTATTCTTCCTAGCAAAAACAACATAATTTAAGTCCATATGAGATTACTTCTGAACTAATGTCATTTTAAAAATAATTGATACTAATTTCATAACAGCAAAGAAAGTCCAAATAACTCTGAATCATTGAATTTGCATTTAATGAAATTATAAATAATGTAGATGGAAGGAATTGCATCGTAAATATCAAACTGTTGAATTGGTGTATGTTTTGCTTCTTACAGTCACAACAATAAAACACTTTTTTACATTTTAAAATAGCTAATAGGTATAAAAATGAAAGATTCAACATTGCTTGAAATGGGGTTAAGTAGTCTTAGTTATTCTTCCTAGTAAAAACAGCTGAATTCAAACCCACATGAGATTATTTCTGAACTAATACCATTTTTAAAATAGTTTGGATATTAATTTTATAATATTAGAGATAGTCCAAGTAACTCTAAATCATTATTGAATTTGTATTTAATAAAACTATAAATATTGCAGACTGGAGGAATTAGATCTAAAATAAGAAATTCAAATTTTGATTTAATTGACCATTAGTTTTGAAAACATCTAACAAATTTATATTTTTCCTTTCAGAATTCTACTGCATTTGGGCTTTATATTGGCAAGCCTTCTCTTTTTAGTGGTGAACTTGACTTGTGCAATGCTAGTCCATGGAGATGTTCCAGAAAATCAGTTGAAATGGACTGTGTTTGTTCGAGCACTCATTAACGATAGCCTGTTTATTCTTTGTGCCATCTCTTTAGTTAGTTATATATGCAAAGTTACAAAAATGTCATCAGCAAATGTCTACCTCGAATCAAAGGTAAGTATTTTTCTTAAATTTGCACTCTTCCCACTCAACCTGCACTTCTCTATATCACTTTAATTTTGTTATTGTAATAATTCTCCTTTTGGATTCAGACTCAAATTTGGAGTATTCTGATTTTTCTTCTTTCCTGATACCAACTTCTGTGAACTTTCTCATGTAAAGTTTTTCCTTATTCATTGTTTTCTCCATTTGAACAACTTGACAAAAAAAAGAGTAACTTAATGAACATAATTTTCTGTATCTGCCATGTACCAGGTACTGTTATAGCTGTTTTTCACACTACCACACAATAATTCCATGAGGTGGTCTGTGCCAGTCTTTAAAAAAAATAATAATTCCAGTAGGCAGAGACATTGTGACCTTATACAAGGGGACTTTATAAGTTTATGGAAAATTTGAATTAGATGATAATGAAATGTTCCACAAACATTTTGAATCCCCTCATATAATCTAATCCTTGTCTATTCTAACTTCATCTCCTGCTTCTCACCTCTTTACTCTTCCAACCACATGAATTTTTCTTTTCCATTTTCTTATGGTAAAACATCATACCAAATTTATTCCAGTTATATAGCCTTTGTAAATGTTCTTTCCTATGCCTTGTTGCACTTTCTGTAGCTGTTCATATTGATGGCTTTTTTGTATTCAGGTCTCAGTTTGTATGTAATTTTTTCAAAGCTGCCTGCTTTAACAATCCAAGTATGGCTATCCCCCAATTCCAGTTACCATGTTTATCACCCTCTTTGAATTGCATGTCTCAGTAGCCATAATTGGTTATTTGGGTGTACATTTACTTTCTCCTTCTCCCTCATAAAATAGTTCCTTTGTCTATCTTGTTCATGCTTCTATCCCCTTAGTCTAAAATAATACCTGGCATATATAGAAGGTGTCAAATAAATATCTTTCCATGCTAGCAATACATTCTTTGCTAGAGCCACTTTAGTCTAGTAGCCAAATGAGTATCTAACAACTGGGTTGTGTCAAAAGTAAATTGAATCCCTAAACATGCCCAACTTCACGTAGTTGAACCAGGATTCTGATCACAGGTCTGATCACAGCTCTCTGCTAGTGTCTACTATTATTTATAATTACACATTGATTTCATTTACGTGATCCTATTTTTAACCATTTAGGATATACATTTTAGTTGTAATATGGGTATACATATTTGTATGCTTATTCATGGCATTATTTCAAATATTTTCTTACTAAGTTTTTGCCATGATATTCTCCAAAAGAATAAACTATAATAAATGTATTTGTTTCCTCTACTCCACCCATATTTGAATTCAAGTTTTGTTTCTTTTGGTTATTTTAATTCATGAGCCTTAAACCTTTTAATTTAAATTTATTTAACTGATATAGATTTCCATGTAGATATTTACTATCCACATTTCTATAGGTATAAACTACTTCTCAACAATTTCTAGAACAGAATCTGGGTATTTATATATTTAGCATATTTTTGTTTATAAAATATATGACCTTGGTTGAAAAAAACCAGCATTCATAACTTATGTGTGTTTAGTTAAGAATTTTAATCTTATTAAATATTTCTTAGCAACTATTGATATTGCTATAATTTTGGGTTTTCTATGTATTCTACAAAGACAGTAAGTTATTTGACTTGATTTCCTAGGGTTCTTGGGATAGATCCTATTATGTCATTTCTTTAATGTTTTTGGTCTTGATTGCTATAATTTTACTTAAAATTCTGTTAAGCCTAGAAATTAGTCAATCTTTTTTTTTTTTTGGTGTCCTTTTCCCTTACCAGGTTTAGAATATAAACATATTTATCTTACAAACTGGATGTCTAACTATAAGCAGTACAAAGTAGTCAGAACACAACCTGTAGAGTGAGGTTGTCTACATTTAACTCAGAGCTCTGCCATTTACTGGCTGTACAGCTTTGATACTTTAGCTTCTCTGTCTATCTTTAAACTAGAGATAAGTATAGTGACTGTCTCTATAGTAGTGCTGCAAGATAGAATGATCATGTATGGAAAGCAATAGCATGCTGCCTTACTCTAAAAAAAAATTAATGTTAGTTTGACATAGTTTGTACAATAGACATGTTCTGACTTAGAAATCTTAAATTAATTTTGCTATTATCCCCTAGGCAGAAAGCTGTTCTTTGATAAATTTTCCTGCTTTGTTTTGGTTTTCCCTATGATTTGCCTGTTCATATACTTCTTTTATTCTAATCATATAATTTTAATGCATTCTTATAATTTTAAAGGCAGTTATCTATATTAACTTTATTATAAAACTATTTTTTATTATTTCAAAGGTAACTTGGTAATTTGAAAGAATGTGATTTAGTATTTTTTTAAATAATATCAGCAATGACATCTAACTGTATTTGGAACTTAATGTAAATATAACTTTACACCCAGCTTTCTCCTTTATACTGTTGTCAGGTCCCCCATCAAGATGATTCTGACTCATATAACAAACCTATATACAACAGAATGAAACACTGCCCTGTACATCATTTTCACAATAATCGCTCTGTTTAAGCACATTGATGCAACTACTATGTCAATCCATCTCACTGAGACGACATCCTTTTTTCTGACCCTCCACTTTACCAAGCGTGATATTCTTCTGAAGGAACTTAACTCTCCTGATAACGTGTCTAAAGTACCAAGTCTCACCATCCTAGCTTCTAACAAGCTTTCTGGCTGTATTTCCTCCAAGTCAGATTTTTTCATTCTTCTGGAAGTCAGTGTATATTAAGTATCCTTCATCAGTATCATAATTCAAAGGCATCAATTTTTCTTCAGTCTTCCTCATTCATTACCCAGTTTTCACATGCATATGAGGCAATTGAAAATACCATGGCTTGAGTCAGACACACCTTAGTCCTCAAAGTGACATCTTTGCTTTTTAACATTTTACAGTGTTTTCCTGAATTCTTCCTAAGTTTTTTTTGTGTTCTCCTTGCTTTCCTAGATCTTTTATCCATCCTTTGAAGGTACCTAATTATCATTCTTTTGAATTCCTTTTCAGTTAATTCCATTACCTTTTCTTCCTCAGAAACGTTTTCTAGCTCTGCAGCTTGGTCACTTGTTTGAGCCATTCTCTCTTGTTTCTGTGTGTAAGCTAAAATTGCCTGTTGTCTCCAGGACATTGTGGGCTTTTTGTATTTGTAAAAACATGCAGTGCAGTTGTTGGACCCAGGGGGCAGAAATCTCTGGGGGACTCCTGCAACTCAAGAGCTCATGAGGTAGTTGTGAAAGATATGTGACAGCAGAGTTCCCAGCCCTAGTGGAGTTCCTCATTGTTATCTATGTTCAGGGCACTTAGTCCAGTCCAGAAGTAGTTCGTGGGAGCCCTTGATGGAGCTGGTTTCAGTGTCTAGTAGGATCACAGGGAAGCTGAGGACAGCATGACTGATTAAATGCTGGTTTAGTAGCTCTTTGGGTTTTGTAGGTCTGTAGTCAAGCCTACCTGAATCCAGGCACCAAAATAGCACACCAAAGTGGTACAGCCAGCCCTCTTCTCACACTGACTGGGTTCTGAACCAAGTGACTCTGAACACCCAGATATCTACACTGGGGGTAGATGAGGGTATGTGCTGGCCACACTTTCGTCACCATAGGGCATGGAGAAAAAGAAGAAATGCACCTTTCTATCACCTCCATGCATCTGCTCTGCCAGGTCTGCCAAAACTGCTCACAGGATGATCAAGCCAGGTCTGGTCAGTTGTTTACCAGTCAGTCTCCATCTCTCACTGTCCCTCCCAGGTCTCTCCTCCCAACAAACACTCCATCCACCTCATTGCTATTTCTTCTGAAGTGCAGGTTTCCAGAATTTTCATCAATATCTGTTTTATTGGGTATCGCATAGCTTTGTTGTGGAGGGTCCGTGTAGTGCTTCTGCCTAGTCAGCCAACTTGCCAGAAGTTCCTTCTTTATAATACTTTTTAAAAGTCTGTTACAACAGATTTTCCCAATGCAATACATTGTTTTATTTTTTGACTGCTGGTTCCAAAGGTGTTGGTTGTAGAGCCAAGTAAAATGCAGTGCTTTGCAACTTCTATGTTTTCTCTGTCATGTTGTTTCATATTGGTCCAGTTGTGACGATTTTTAAATTCTTTATGATGAGGTGTAATCCATACTGAAGGCTGTAACTTTTTATCTTCATCATAAGTGCTTCAAGTCCTCTTCACTTTGAGCAAGCTCGGTTGTGTCATTTATGTATGTTGTTTCTGTTAAGTACCATCGGGTCGGTTCCAACTTACAGTGATCCTGTATAGGGTGTCTGAGGATCTTTTTTTTTTTTTTTTTAATCTTTGTGGGAGCAGAAAGTCTTATCTTTCTCCCATAGGGCAGCTGGTGGGCTTGAACTTCCAAGCTTGTTGTTCACAGTCCAATGCTTATTGTATGCTTATCCACCATACTCCCCCATCTGCATATTGTAGGAATTATATCATGCTATGAAAAGCTCTTAAGTCTGTATATTATCCCATCATATAAATATATGCAAAAATTTAATTCTTGCCTTACTGAATGACCTTTAGTGACTTTTTAAAACAATCTCAGCCTCTGTATAGTTTATTTTCTTCAAAATTATTTTGGTAAACAGAGTTGGGGATTTTATTATTTACATATAGACTTGTATATCCCAGTCTTAGTTCACATAACACGTAAGTATCTTTTCTTTTTTTATTAATCTCTTTCATTGTTTACTTTTAAATTTACTTTTTCTTTTTTTTAAGCAACTGGAACAGCCCTCATTTGGTTCTCTTTCTAAGTAACAACAACTACTTTTCCTATATTTTTGTTGTTGTTAAAGTGCCATCAAGTCTGACTCATAGCGACCCTGTATAGGGTTTCCAAGGAGCTGTTGATGGGTTTGAACCACCAACCTCTAGTTAGCAGTCCAGTGCTTATTCTATCACCCTACACTAGGATTCTTTTTCTATATTGGATGTTGTCAATTAGAATAATTTATTTCTGATCTTTTATTTTCAACCTTCTTATACCTTTAAAGGAGTCCGAGTGTGGTGCTGAGGAGTCCTGATGTGACACTGTGGGTTAATGTGCTGGACTACAAAGTCAGTGTGAACCACAAGGTCATCTCAATGGCACTGAACAACAACAGTGTGGCGTTGTAGAATAAGCACTGTACTGTTAACCACAAAGTGAGCAGTTCAAACCTACCAGCCACTCCTTGGAAACCCTGTAAAGGATCACTATGAGACAGAATTGACCCCATGGCACTTAACAACAACAAGGATAAGCTCTGGACTGCTAACTGCAAGGTTAGTTGTTCAAACCCACCAGCTGCTCCTTGGGAACCCTATACAGAGTTACTTTGAGTCAGAATTGCCTCCACAGCACTTAACAACAATAGCAGTATATTTAAAGGTGTTATTTTGTTTCATGTCTCTATTGTTATATGGTGTTGTTGAGAGCCATCAAGTCAGTTTCGACCCATACCAACCTATAGGGCTTCTGAGGAGTGGTGGGTGAGCTTGAACCACCAACCTTGTGATTCAAACTGACCTTGCAGTCCAGTGCATTAACCCCCAGCGCCACACCAGGACTTCGTATTTTTACAAAGATATTCATTATTTGTAAACTTAGACAGTTCCAGTGGCAGCATCGCTGGGCTCTCACATAGCAGCAGTTGTGAGAATGGTGCGGGGCCAGGCAGTGTTTCATTCTGTTTTACATAAGGTCACTGTGGGTTGGAACCAACTCGACGGCACCTAACAACAAAACTAATATAGGGATTTAGAGCAGTATGTTTTCTTAAGCAAGTCTGTGGCTGCTTTTCATAACCTTTGATCTGTTGAAGCAACATTCCTTGTTAATCAACAAATATTTTTTTTTTTTCTGGATTTCAGTCTTGTCTCAAGCATTTCATATTTATACATCAGTGTGAATGAGATTATACCTCTATTCATAGGTCTTTCTTCAATTTACTTTGAAGAATAGGCTAAAATTCAGTCATCTATCCTGTTTAGGTCCTCTGACTTCCATAAGAAGTTATCAGTTTTACTTTCCACTTACCAGTCCATGCATATGAACCTGGCTTACAAATCAGTGTAGAAAGTCTGTACTCCACACTCCTGTCAGGAAAAATAAAGTCTTTCAATTAAAAAGTCTGATTACCAGAAAGAGTAACTGAGAATGCACCATTTGTCAATCTACCTAACTTTTTATATTTTATCCTTGTTCAGTCCATCATTATGTACTAACACTGCATTGTACCTGAACTAGAATTGTCTTCACCAACCTACACTTTGACATCATGCTTTGACCTTCATCAAGAAATGTTTGTTTTTAAAAGTTTATCTTAAAGTTGCTATTTTGTAATATTGCTGAGTGTATTGGCTATACACTTCATAAAATTTATTTCTCAGATTCACTAGCAGGGAAAATAAATGTTGATTAAGTTCTCTTTTTCCTCTGGCTATTGTGTTGTTCAGAGCCAGTTATATGACTCACCTTTGTCAATCATAGATGACTTATGTTAAGTTCTTTGGGTTCTCATGCTATCTTTAGTTTCATCTCACTTTCTTACCTTTCCCCCACTCACTGTGCATATACATAACTGTCACTGATTCAAATGCTCTTTTGCAATGAGAATCGTATAAATAAAAATGGGTTTAAACTTGTACTTTCAGATACGCTTTCTTTTTCAGGTATGTAAATTTTTTCAATTAATTTGGAAAGACCTCAGTGAGGCACAGTGTATTCTAGTGATTAAGGTTGGAAACCTGGGATCAAAGAGATATGGATGTAAATCTCAGCTTTGCTCATGATTGGACAAGTAATTTAGCATCATAATCTTCACTCTCCTGATCTATAAAATGGAAATAATGACAATATTGATCTTATGGGTCGTTATGAGAATAGTAGTAATAACTAGCTTATAAGAAGGTTATAATAATTAAGTAAAAGTGCATATAAAATACTTATAATAGCGCCAGGTATTTATAAAGTACTTATAAATAATAACTATTATGATCTTAATGTGTGCCAAGGGATGGTAACCTAGCTTCAGTTCGTTTTTGAATATTCAAAACAATTGTTGGCAAAATGTTTGTGCACATTTACTTAGGGAGGATTCCTATGTGTTTAAAAAGGAATGAGTCATTGAAGAATAGGATTTCCTTTTGAATATTTAATCGTATTTTCTTTTCATATAATATAAGCTTATTTATGCAGAGTCTTGGTGTGGTGCTATAGGATAAGTACTGTACAGCTAACCACAAGATTGGTGGTTCAAATCCATTAGTTGTGCCTTGGGAACTCTGTCTAGGGAAGCTACAAGTCTGAATCCACTCAACAATACTTAACAGCAACAGAACCCTATTTATGTCCTTCCACTCTTGATTAATAAGGACTGAAGTTACTATAAATTTTATTAGCTAATGTTTAGTTTTTCTTAGAAATTTTTGAAACAGATATTGTAATTTTATTATGACATTTTAAATTATGGTGGGGTTTTTTGGGGGTTTTTTGTATGACACCTACTGTATTTTTTACTATACGTTTCATTTTATTTACACAAGCATGATAGACTTAATTCTAACTTTTAACTGTATGTCTGTTGCTAACATTTCAAGTGTGTCTATTACCTTGGACAAAATAATCTGGAGCTTGTTTTTAATTGTTAGTGAGCTCCCCCTTTTAATAGGGTAGCTCAACAGTTTATATATATTGACAAGATTGAGTGTTAATATTAGTGACATTAGTGCTTTTCTCCCATTGAGCTTTTTTTTTTTCTCATTGCTGTATTTCTGGTTTGCCAAAATTTGCATATTTAATTTTATTCACATAGTATTTAAACTGTACCATAGCTTTTAACATAAGGTCAGCAGTTTGAAACTACCAGCTGTTCTGCGGGAGAAAGATGAGGCATTCTGCTCCCGTAAAGATTTACAGCCTCGGAAACCCTGTACAGGGTTGCTATGGGTCGGAACCGACTCCATGGCACATAACAACAACATAGCTTTTAACCTAAAATACATGCTAATGAAACTATTTTTATTCTAATAGTTCTTTCCATTTCTGAAAGAAATAAGTATATTTAAAATATATAGATGACATTCTTTTTAAAGGACAAAACATCACCGAAAGGTTCAAACCCAATGGTAGATGCTTAGTCCCTGTAATAGCAAATTAGGATTTTTTTGTATGGAAAACCATTCCAAGGCAGGCTGGGAATAATAGTTAGGATTTTATGCTTCCATCTCTAGCTAGCACATGCACAATTTCATATCTGGATAAGCTTGTAACAGGAATACTTATCTGGTATTCAAGATCAGATTGTCTGCTAGCCAAGTCTATTGTTCATAAATTATGTATGCTAACAATCCTTCCTGAATTCTCTTACTATCTTTGTAAACCTTTCTGTCCCATGTTCACAAAAGTCTTGATCTTACATCTTTTATTATTCAAATACAAACTGTATTTCTGGTCTTCCATACAGGGCAACTAACCCTATAAAACTAAAGCAATGATTATGATAACTGAGCCCATAATTAAAGAAATAAGTTAAAATACTATGGTACCATTATTCTAATTAGAACTTAATCAGGATTTGGGCAGGAGGAGGATGTATAAATGGAAGTAGTATCATCACTCTAATAGATGTGATTTCCACCTTCCCATTTTTCTGCTATAATTTCTCTCATGAGTTCCTAGGACTTACTTTATCTATCCTAAGCTGTAGAGTACCTTTAGTTTACTATCTTAGTACCCCATTTCTTATGCCCAGATTTATTTCCTATTCCACTGTTGAGCCAACCTATTACCCACTTGTCCTGCTTGAAAATTCCTCTTGACTACTTTCAATTTATATTTTTGATCTATTCCTGAAAGCCAGTACCTACCCCCATCATAACCAGAAGATCCACCCAGTAAAAGCTACCAATTACCTAATGTTAGCCTTAATATCTTGGAACTGTTTATTAAACTGTTGAGTCCTTATGATTATAAAAATAAATGTGTATATTTACTAATTGAGATGATTTTGTTTTCTTATTTTTAATGTTTAGTGTGGCATTATCATTTCAGAATGGGAATACCACTTTTTAGATGGTTTGAGAAAAAATATGTGTATAGAGTTCTGCTTTAGGTAATGGCTGAATAGATCCTATTGGAGCAGCCTTCCACAGAGAGCAGTGAAAAGTTCTAGACAAAATATAAAAAGCACTGAAGGCATTGGAGAGCAACAACCTAGAAGAAATGACATTGAGTGAGTTTCCTGTTTTTTATAACTTTTAGCCTGAGAGAAGGCCCTATCCATGAGGCAGCCAAAAGTTGGAGAGAAATTCACTGTTTTACTGACTTATAGAACAAGAAGACAGACCACTACAGATTCAGGGTCACCACTACAGATGAAAAATGAGTGGAAAATCTCAAGAACAGAGCCAGATAATGAAAGCCCTAAATTCTGGTTATGAATTCTGACAAATTTTTATCTGATTCTTGAACTACAAATGTGCAGGACCCACTCCAAGTAGCACTATTAAGGAAGCATATGTTGCCCATGCAGAAGAAACAGAGAATGGGATTGCAGTCCAGCCAAGTTATAGTTGGCTAAAATTAAAAGGACAATATTTTCCAGAAAACTATAATAGAATCCAGAATCTCTAAAATACATTGTTCACAATGTCCTGAACACAATCCAGATGTCCTAGGTATATGAAGAAACAGGAAAAGGAACTAATACTCAAGAGCAAAAGTCAAAAAGTCTTCAATGGAGGCAAATCTCCCTAAAACTCAACACATTGTCATCAAGTTAATTCTAACTCATAGCGACCCTGTATAGGGTTTCCAAGACTTTAAATCTTTCGGGAGCAGACAGCCTCCTCTTTCTCCTGCAGAACAACTGATGGGTTTGAACCACCAACATTTATCCCACAGTTCCACCAGGGATCCTCTAAATCTCCTTGTTATTGTTGTTAAGTGCTTTTGAGTTGTTTTCAACTCATTTGTTATTGTTGTTAGGTGCCATCGAGTCTGTACCGACCCATAGCGACCTTATGCACAGCAGAACGAAACACTGCCCGATCCTGGGCCAACCACATTACTGTTGCCACGCTTGAGTCCATCGATGCTGCCACTTGGCCAATCCATCCCATTGGGGGTCTTCTTCTTTTTCTCTGACCCTCCACCTTACCAAACATGATATCCTTCTCCAACGACTGGTCCCTCCTGAGAATATGTCCGAAGTATGAGAGACGAAGTTTGTCTATCCTGGCCTCCAAGGAGTATTCTGGCTGTACATCTTCCAAAATGGATCTATTGGTTCTTTTGGCAGCCCATGGCACTTTCACTATTCTCCTCCAACACCATAACTCAACAGCATTAATTCTTCTATGGTCTTCTTTATTCAGTGTCCAGCTTTCGCATGCATATGAGGTTATTGAAAATACCATGGCTTGGGTCATGCACACCTTAGTCCTCAAGCTGACATCTTTGCTTTTCAACACTTTAAAAAGGTCTTGTGCAGCAGATTTGCCTAATGCAACTCATAGTGATTCTGTATAGAGTTTCTGAGACTTTAAATCTTTGTGAGAGCAGAAAGCCTTATCTTATTCCTGTAGCTCTGCTGGTGGACTCAAACCACCAACCCTGTAGTTTGCAGTTCAGTGCTTATCATTCAGAGACTTAGATGGCCTATATATTGGCTTTATCAGATATAGATTTTGTAATAGGCTTAAAAATATAAAGAAACCCCCCAAAACTGAGACTCGGTGGAAATGCACGCTTGGATTGGTAAACACACGCATCACCGTTAGGGAGAAATGGGGTAAAGGCAGCAATGAAGCGGCAAGCTAAGCCTCACAATATTCAGAGGGCTTCTGTGGACCCAGTTGGGGACCTGGTTGGCAAGCAGTGCAAGGAGACCCGAGGACTCCTGGGCCCAGAGTCAGTGACGTGGCCACGGAGAACTCAAGTGGAGAATGGAGCTGCCGGCTGATGGGAAGAGAGGGCATGTGCACGAGAACACCCACACTTGCAGATGACACCCATATGACCCGGACTGGATGACTGGATGATCAGAGCTCAAAGCTGATGAACTTAACCTATGCATACAAATGCAGTGACACAAAAGAGGCAACAAATCCTTACATCAAGAAACATTCCCACCCCCTCCACACACAGAGTAGACAGAGAGGGGCAACTTGGACATTGGATACCCAAATGGGGAAGGAGAGACTACAAAGGCAAGAAATAACTGGCTTACAAGCTTTCAAGAGGGAACATAGAGCTAGGGGGCATGGAGGAAGGCAGAATCACCAGTGAACTACTATCCAATTTGTCTAGGTGGAGCTGATGAAATGAAATACAGATGGGTTACGTGCGATACTGTAGTGAATAATGGTTATCAAGACGGATTGTGAGGGTTGGAAATGCAAGGGTAGATGTTTTGTCGCAAGGAAGAGAGCAATTATTTCTCCAATCTAGGAGTGGAGGTCTCTGGGACCCCAACGGATAAGAGCCGAGAACAGGACCCCACCCAGAGAACCAGGGATGCCTGAACTGGAGACAGAGATAATGACATGGAAGGATGAAGTGGCTGGGGACTTTGGATCCAGTGAGGGAAAGGAACTGTGGGCCGAATACTGAGGGGGACGGGGGAAGTATAGAGCACGGGCTTCTAGGATATGCCCTTTGGTCGGAAGACGATGCATGGAGGGGATTGGAACCATGGCAATGTAATTATATACGATGGAATGAATATGGAACTGAGGTTCTCTCATGTAAACTATCATATAACTCACAATAAAACATTAAAACACACACACACACATATATATATATATATATATAAATACACTTGGATAAGAGATTATATGGGAGATTTCATAAGAAATAGAAACTCTTTTTAAAGAACCACATGGAAAGCTACAGTTATCTACAATTTTTAATTCACCAATTGGAATTAATGGCAGAGTGAAGATGAAAGAAGAGTCACTGAATTTTTAAAAATCAGAGATTATTCTGTCTGAAGAATAGAGTCAGGGAAGAAAAGATAATAGTAAAATGAATACAGCCTCAAGACTTAGTTATATATATAATTGCAGTCCCCAAAGGAAAAGAAGACTAAAATGATGTTGGAAAAATATCTGAAGAAATAATGACCTAAAATTTCCAAATTTGGCAAAAATATTAATTTAGCTTTAAGAAGCTAGTAAAACAACCAGGGTAAATAAATAAATCTCACTTAGGTTTGTTATAGTCAAAGTACTTAAAACTGAGAATAAAATCTGGAGAGAAAATGACACACTACATAGGAGGACAACAATTCAAATGATCACTTATCATGAATAATGGAAGCCAAAAACCATGGAAAAAATACCTTCAAAATCTATATTTAGTGGAAATCTATATCCACTGAAAATATTATTTAATAATGATGGTGAAATAAAAACATTTTCAGATAAAAGAAAACTAAGACGGTTACTTGCCAGCAACCCTGCATTATTAGAAGTGCTAAGAAAATTCTCCGGATTAAAGGAAAATAAAACCAGCTTGAAGTTTCTGCTCTTCAGGAAGAAATTACAGTATCTCAGAAATAGTAAATATGTTGCTGTTTAATTTCTTTAAAATACAGATGACTGTGCAAAGTAAAAAATTAAAACATAAGATTTACTTATGTAGATGTGATATATAATTGTGTGTGTGTTTATATAACATATATAGCTAGAATGCTCCTTAGAAGCCAGGATGGTGAAACTTCATCTCTCATACATCAAACATGATATCAGGAGGGACCAGTCCCTAAGAATGACACCATGTTTAATGAAGTGGAGGGTCATCAAAAAAAGAGAAGACCCCAATGAAATGGATTGGCACAGAGGCAGCAGCAATGGGCTCAAGCGTGATAACAATTGTTAGGATGGTGCAGGACAGAGCAGTGTATCGTTCTGTTGTGTATAAGGTCACTATGAATTGGAACCAACTCTACAGGACCTTATAACAACAATACGTGTAAAATGTACAACAACTGTGGGGTCCTGGTGTGGCACTGTAGGATAAGCACTGGACTGCTAACAGTAAAATGAGTGGTTCAAACCCATAAGTCACTTCTTGGAAACCCTGTACAGTGTCGCTATAAGTTGAAACTGACTCAACGGCACAACAACAAACATTACAACTATAAAATAAGGATAGAGATAAGTGGACCTATTCAGTTGTAGAATTCTTAAACTTTTACAATATGTTGTGTGATATTAACTATTAGTATGTGAAATAAGTGCAATATAAGGTTAAGTAATGGAGTCCTGGTGTGGTGCTGTAGGATAAGCACTGAATTGCTAACCGCAAGGTTGGTGGTTCAAACTCACAAGCTATTCCTCAGAAATTCTGAGCCAGAGAAAACTTGAAGCCACATAACAACAACAAACTGCTGTGGTTTTCAGAGATTCTTGTCTCAAGATCCCAATATACCCCAGAAAATTATTGATGACCACAGAGAACTTTTGTTTATATGGATTGTTGTTTTTGTTAAGTGCCGTTGAGTTGGTTCCGACCCATAGCAACCCTGTATAGGGTTTCCAAGGAGCAGCTGGTGAGCTTGAACCACCGACTTTGCAGTTCAAACAGCTTTGCAGTCTGAAGCATTAACCCACAGCACCACGCCTATAATATATACCACAGTATAAACTGAGAAACTCCAAAGCTATTAATCAATTAATTCATTTAAAATAATAAACATGCTACATCTTAATGTAAATAACAGGTTTTATTAATAATTTTTTTTTAATCAGCAAGAATTAGTCATTGGTATATATCATGCAAATCACTTTAATGTTTGACTGGATAGAAGAAATCTAGAATCTCTACCTGATCCTGCAATCACTGTTTAGTTTAAAGTATATAAAGAAAATTCATCCTCACCTATGTAAGTTCATAATTAGAAAAATGGAGAATTTTAATAGCCTTTTCAGATAATTGTGAATATTCATCTTTAATACTAAATCAAAACTCAGACGTGGAGGTTTCTTAAAGGTTAGTTGCCATATGGAATCTAAAACCCTGTCGATGAACTTTTGTACTCTTTATTGGTCTGTCTTGCACTTTGATTTGGTAACATCATGTATTAGTCATTTAGAAAATAGTAGTTCACAGAGTTATGCATATCTTCAAAAGGTTTACATAGTTCATTAGATTGTATCCAGAAATCACATTTGTTAATATCACCACTGATCTCATCAAAAAATGTTTTTTCATTTTTGGATTGCTGTCAATGTTACGAGCACATGGTCGCTCCATATAATAAGCAATGGAATTCAAACCAGTCCAAGTTCTGAGCCTTTCTGCTCCCGCAGAGATTAAAGCCTCAGAACCACTATATAATAGGTCGCTACGAGTCAGAACCGACTCAACAGCACTTAGCAACATCAATTTTACAGTAGTAGATTTAAGTTTTCAAAAGTTCTAAAGTTCACTTGAAAACTTAACATGTCATCATTGCCAATACATACTGCCAGATGTTTCCTATAGAGTGACACACTTATTTTGTTTATTTTGGGGGTAGAGGACTGGATACCCAATAACCAAGTCTGAATAATCATAGTTTGTATGGCATGCGTTCTTCTCAAAAGTGGTCTTTCTATTAAAAACATGGCTAGTTCAGTGCATAAGTCAAACAGTCACCTAAGTGTTTTTCCTCAAGACAACCATTGTATTTTATTCCCTATGTAGCAGAATTGTTTTCAGTGCACGTCACATTTCATAATACTGAATATTAAATAGACATGTCCTCTAAGGTTAAGAATCAATATTTTCACTGCTACATCAAGGATTCTCTTAAATGAAACCAACTTTATTTTTTAACTGAGAGTGCAGAGTTGTGAAGAATACAATCATTCCTAGTACAGTTCGATGCCATTGCCTTGATGTGATGGTCTTGCAGTTTTACATACCACTGTCTTATATACCATTAGTGAAAATGTCAGAGTGATTGGCTTCATGATAAACAACAACAAAAACATGATTCAGCTCTTTGAATATATCTGTGCCTCTTGTGTTTCTTGCCAGGCATTGACATACAAGAATATCTTCTTTGATAATAATACGTTGGTACTGATGCCAAATAGATATTAGTAAAAATAGCAAGTCCTACTATGTCTGTGTTGTTGAGTCGGTTCCGACCCATAGTGACCCTGCACAAGGTTTCCGAGGCTGTAAATCTTTATGGGAGCAGAAAGCCTCATCTTTCTCCCGCAGAACAGCTGGTAGTTTCGAACTGTCAACCTTGTGGTTCACAGCCCGATTCGTAATCACTACGCTACCAAAGCTCATTTATTTGTAAGGCAAAAATGCAAGACTGTAGACAAGATATTTTCAGTTTTTTTATGTTTTCAGTCAGATTTAAATAAATGAATTTTGTGTTATTGGAAAATGATAATGCCATGATTTCTTTTACTGACTTTCCATCCAGCAAAGATACTCAGCAGTACAATTGTATAAGGCTGTACTATCCTCTCTGCTATTGTGTGTGCTTTTTCAATCAATGCAGTATAATAATTTATCCAGTAAGACACTTGAGTGGCTTATTCACTTTTAATTTGAAAGTTATACCAAATAATTTTTGATGTTCAAAGTACCGACTACCTTATATTTAAAATTTCAATTTGTTTTCCTTTTAGTTCTTTGTTTGGTCTCAAATGATGCTGCAGTTGAATCGGCACAATACTATAAAAACAAAACACAGTGTGAAAAATTATTAATATTTCTAAAGCCTATTCTGGTACGTAGTGATTACAAATCGGGCTGTGAACCACACAAGGTCAGCAGTTCAAAACCACCAGCTGTTCTGCAGGAGAAAGATGAGACATTCTGCTCCCGTAAAGATTTACAGGCTCGGAAACCCTGTACAGGGTCGCTTTGAGTTGGAACTGACTCCACAGCACACAGCCACCACCATTATAAAATACAGTTGAAGCCTGTCAGCCCACTTAGTAGGAGAATGATACGGCTTTCTGCTCCCACAAAGATTTTTCAAAAAGCCTCAGAAACTCTTTGCAGGTTCACTGTGAGTCTAAACTGACTTGAAGGCACTTAACAACAACAACAAATGATAACTCTCATTTTTAATATATATTTTATATACCTTTTTACCCAGTTTCTTTTATGTGGATTCCTCACTTCCTTGAGACAGAAAACTCCAACTAACACTGTAATATTTTTCAGTATCTTTAGAAGCAAGGAAAATAAGTATTGAGAAAGAATATTTCAGATTCTCTTTTTTAAACCATGATTTATTATTAAATATAAAAAACCTCATTTTAGGATATAATATTAAATTCAAAAATAAGTTTATATAAGATATAGAAAAGTTTTTAGAACACATTCTTAAATACTGCAAAACAAGTCTACAAAGTGTACTTATTCTTGTATTTCCACACAGGTGCAAAGAAATTTTAAGGATTCCAGAATAACAGTTTATTGGATGATACAGGGGTTTCAGCATATAAAGCAAGTATAACCAAAAAAAACCTAGCAAGAATCTAAAAGTTCAGAAAACAAACTGAATTAATCTTTGAAATGCACATATTTATACCCTAACTCTGTTGTTAGTTACTTTTTAGTTTGCGCCAACTCCTGGCTGTCTTGAGTCCTGATGTGGCACTGTACGATAAGTACTAGACTGGTAACCACAAGGTAGGCAGTTCAAATCCACCAGAATCTCTCAGAAACCCTATACAGGGTTCCTTTGGGCCAGAACCTACTTAACAGCACTAAACAACAACATCTACCTTAATGTATAGCAAAGTTAAACATTGTCCAGTCTTGAGCTATCTTCATCATTCTTGGTATGTTTGAGTACTGCGGACTGCCAAAGAAATGAACAAATCAGTCTTAGAAGAAATAAGGCCAGAATGTTCCTTAGAAGGGAGAATGGTGAGACTTTGACTTGTTTACTATGACATATCATCAGGAAAGACCAATTGCCAGAAAAAGAGCTCATATCTGGTAAAATAGAGGACCAAAAAAACCCTAACTCTAATGCCAAAAGAATCCTAATAAACACAGGAAGTGATAACATCACATCACGCTGCCTCTGGAAAATTCTGTACACTCAAAGAATCAGAATGAAAAAGCAAATGATGCTTTTTTTAATTGCTTTGATTTTGAAAGGGTCATAGGATATATAGAGACCCTGGACCACACTTTTAAGAATCGTTGCCCTAGAATAATACAGAAAAGTATATACCAAAAAAAACCCCAAATGGGTAAATATAAATGGAATTCTAAAAATTAATCAATTAACCCTAAAGAAAGCAGAAAATGATGAATAGAAGAATAGAAAACAGCAGGAAAACATAATAGAGATTAAACAAAAAATAAATGGTAAAATATAAAACCCAAATCCAAACATAACCAATTATATCAAATGTTAATAGACATTCAGGTCAATAGACTGTTTTGTTGTTGTTGTTGTTATTGTTGTTAGGTGCCATAGAGTCAGTACCAACTCATAGTGACCCTAT
>NW_006408712.1:4696126-4703712 GCF_000296735.1 Chrysochloris asiatica
AGCTGATCTTTGAAATTTTCTGTTCAGCTCTTGGACCTCCTCATTTCTTCCATGGGCTTTAGCATCTCTACACTGGAGAGCAAGTTTCAGTGTCTCTTCTGACATCCATTTTGACCTTTTCCTTCTTTCTTGTCTTTGTAATGACTTTTTGCTTTCTTCATGTATGATGTTCTTGATGTCATCCCCCAATTCTTCTGGTCTTCGGTCTTTAGTGTTTAATGGTAGAGACTATCAAAAAGCTTTTAAAAACAAAATCCATCTGTATGCTGGCATCAAGAAATACTTTTTAAATATAAAGACACATATAGGTTGAAAACAAGTAGATGAAAGCAAATATACTATGCATTCAGTAAGCATATGAAAGCTGGAGTAACTATACTGATATTAACTAAAAAAGACTTTAAGACAGTATTATCAGACATAAAGAGGTACGTTTCATCAGGGAGACAATAATCACAGATGTGTACATGAATCAAAATTATAAGAAAAGAAAATATAGGGAAACCCACAATCATTGTTAGCAACTTTAACTCCTCATTCTCAGCAATTGATAGAACAACAGAAAAATCAACAGGAATATAAATTGTAAACAACACTGTCAATCCCCTGAACTAATGGATGCCAGTAACTACAGAATGAACATTCTTTTCTGTTGAGAATAGAAATGGCATTATCTTGATAAATCATCAAAAAAAGCCAATATGTATATATATAAAGACAAAATCAGTGATCTAAGTTTGTAATTTAGAAACTAGGGGGAAGACAGAGACTAGAAAAAAGTAGTTAAAGGGCTTAAATAAAGATTAGAAAACAATGGAGAAATTAACAAAACCAAAAGTGGGTTATTTGACTAGTTTAATAAATTTGATCTACCAAAAAACAGTGAAAGCACAAATTGCAAATGCCATGACTCAAAGACATTAAAAGAAAAATGAGGTAATATTATGATATGATAAATTTGGCAACATTAATTCCTTGAAAAAAAAAAATTACCAAAATTGACTCAAGATATTATACATAATCTGAGTATCCCTTTTTTAAATAATTTGAATTTATTATCAAAGTTTTCCTCAAAGAAAATTCCAGACCCAGGTGTTTTTGCTGGTTAATTCTTTCAGTATTTCAAGAAGAGTTACTCATTTTGAAAATAAGAATAACTTCAAAACATGTTTTGTGAGGTCATCATTACCCTGACAAACGTAAAACAAAAAAGTAAAATTGTATCGACTTTATTGTTGTTAAGTGCCGTGGAGTCAGTTCCGAGGAGAGGCTGGTGAGTTTGAACCTTGCAGTTCAAACAGACCTTAATGGTCCGTACAGTGCTTCTTACTTATTTAAATAACATATGAAAAGAATAATACAGCATGACCAAGCCCCAGTAATACAACACTGGTTTAACAGCTGAAAATAATCAGTGCCATTCACCACATTAAGAAAACAAAGAAGGAAACACAAAAACACATGATCATTTCAATAGATACAGAAAAGGCATTTGACAAACTCATGTATCTTTCATGATGAACAAAAGCAACACTCAGCAAATAGGGAATAGAAGGTAAATCCCTTAATCTGATTTAAAAGACATTTTTAAAAAATCTATGGTCAACATCATACTTTAAAATATTGAATGATTTGCCCCTAATGTTAGTAGCAAAGAAAGGATATCCACACTCACTTATTTCTAGACAAGAAAACGCATAAAATTGGAAATAACTAAATAAACTGCTTGGAGAAAAATGTGGAACAAATTATAAAAAAGATCTGGTTTACTGGTCAGATAGATTGATGGAACTCCACAGACTACGGTCCTTAGTCAACCTTCAGGTCTGGATATGAATTCACACACCCCACCCCACCTCTCACCCCCGTGGCACAATTTTCACTCAAACAAGGAAGCATAACACTAAGGAGGTACACACTTCTTAGAATAATCAACCATTTAAGGTCAAAAGGTCAACATTCAGAAGGATTAGAAAAGGAGGAATGGAAAAGAAAACACAGGAGGAATGAGATTAGTAGTGATGTTACATTGTTGGGATTGCAATCCGTGAGATGACAAAATGTGTGATTTGTGGAATGGAAAACGGGTTTGCTCTGTAAACCTTAAGCCACAATAAAAAATATTTTAAAGAAAACTGTCTCTGACTGCAAATAACAAGACTGCATAAAGATAGCATTTTAAGTAATCTACTACAAAATTAATTTTTTACAAATAATTGAGCAAAGCCTAAGGATACAAAATCAAAATACAAAATAAATTGTATTTTAATATACCAACAACTGTCCATTAGAAGAAGTCCTGATGTGGCTCTGTTGGTTAATGGGCTCCACTGCAAAATTGGTATGAACCGCAAGGTTGGTGGGTCAAGCTCACCACCTGCTCCTCAGAAACCCCATGCAGGGTCAGTATGGGTCGGAGCCAACTCTATAGCAGTTAACAACAACAACATCCATTAGAAAAATTTTTTAAAATCTTTAATTCCCACTAAACTGCTAACAGCAAGGTCAGTGGTTCAAACCCAACAGGTGTTCCTTGGAAATCCTATACAGGGTAGCTGTAAGTCAGAACTGACTCAGTGACACTTACCAACAACATACCAATGAAGAGATTTACTGTGTTCATGGATTGTAAGATGCAGTATTATTAATATAACAATTCTTACCAGATTGACCTATAGACTCATTGTAATACCATTTATAATTTTGCCATGCTTTTTCAAAAAAACAAATTGGAAAACTGATTCTCAAATGCATAACATCTAAAATATTTAAAGCAGCACTATCCAATAGAACTTTCTGTGGAGAAGGAAATGTTCCATATCTGCCCTGTTAAGATAGTACCTGTAGCTATGAGTGACTGTTGAGCACTTGATGAAATGTGGCTAGTACAATGTAATAAACAATGTTTTGATTTAAATTCACATACTCATATGTGACTAATAGCTACTGTATTGAACAGTATAGAAAGTAACTTTGAAAAAACCATGATTTTACTACATGATTTATATAAAACAGTATAAAGCTTAATATAAAACTTGGTATAAAGTTACATTAATTAGTATAATTTGCTACTGGCATAAGAATAGACAAACTGATGACCAGAGCCCAGAAATCTCTCCACATTTTTATGATCTTTTCATTTTTTACAAAGACGTTAATATAATACAATGGGGAAAGAAAAGTTTTTTAACTAATGGAGCTAGAACAACTGATTATTTATATGGAATTAAATGAACCTTCAGCTCCATCTTATGAAACATAAAAGCTAATCCGAAACAGATCATAGACCTAGATGTAAATGAAAATAGAGTCTAAAGCTTCTAAAATAAAACATGGGAGAATATAGTTATAGCCTGACTATAGGCAAAGGTTTCTGAGTTCATAGAAAGTAATAACCACAAAAAAGTAAGCTGATAAATTTGTTGTTAAGTCCGTGAAGTCGGTTCCAACCCATAACGACCCTGTATAGGATTTCCAAGGAGCAGCTGGTGAGCTTGAACAGCCAACTTCACAGTTCAAACGGCTTTGTAGTCTGGTGCATTAACCCCCAGCACCACACCAGGACTTCATTAAAATACAAAATATTTCCCCAAGAGGTACAGTGCAAAGGCAAACCACAGACTTCAAGAAAATATTTACACATTCCATACTATTTTCTATATTTATATTTACCTGATAAGGGATGGGTTTACAGGATATACCAGGGTGAGTCAAAAATTATACACACTCCCAATTATATTAAAATTCCTGTTCACATCCACAGCTATGAAATGTTTCTTTCGAATAAAGGGGTAACAGTGGATTATGTGACAAATCATTTAGAAATGAGCCCTGGCTCTGACTATGAAATAATCCTTGACAGACTTGGGAGTTGGAAAGGTTTTGCTAGATGGGTACCTCAGCAACTCACAGAAGAGCATAAACAGAAGCGTTTGGACATCTGCAAGCAAAATTTGGACTGATACTAGAAGGAAGGTAAAAGTTTCTTTTAAAAAATCATTACTGGTGAAGGAGGCTTCCTGCGGAATCTCTGCATTACATAAGACCATAGGTGGAATCCTGAACCCCATCCAGAATCTTCTGAGGTGGGAAATTTCCACTTGAAAGGACAAGCAGACCATCCTGGAGTGGTTAGAAGAACAGAAGATACTTCTAGAAAGAAAGACCAACAGGAAAAATACAAAACAATAAGAGCAGTCTAACTGACTACTACAAGAACAAGCAAGTTGCTCGCCCAGGAGACAACAAGGCAAGTGGTCGGGTCCCCTCAGGGCAAATCCCCTTCCAAGACTAAAACTCAGTGGGAATACATGAGCAGACACATGCTCTAACTGGTGACCACATTAGTCACTGATAAGGGGAAGTGAGGGAAAAACAGCAATGAAGCTGCAAGCTAAGTCCAACCACATTCAACAGACTCCTGTGAATCCGGTTGGAGACCTTGTTGGCCAGCAGTGTGGCAAGACCTGGGAACTCTTGGGCCCAGAGTCAGTGACATAGCCACAGAGAACTAGAGTGGAAAATGAAGCATCCAGCTGATAAGAAGAGAGGGCATATGCACAAGAACATCCACATTTGTAGATAATACCCACTTGACCTGCCTTCAATGGCTGGATGATCAGAATTCAACTAGAAGAAGAAAAAAAGAGTAATCTGATACAATTTAATTAACTTGACCTACACCTATGGATGCAGTAGCTCTAAAGAGGGAACAAATCTTTACAGCGAGGATCATTCCCACCCGCTTCATACACAGAGTAGACAGGGATGGGCAACTTGGACATTGGCTACCCAAAATGGGGGGGGGGGGACTACAAAGACAAGAAGTGGCTGACTTGCAAGCTTTCAAGAAGGAGCCTAGATCCAGAGGGCATGGAGGAGGATGGAATTTCCACTGAGTAGTATCCAATGTGTCTGGGTGGGACTGATGAAAGGAGATGGGGATAGCACTCATGTGGCACAATAGTGAATAAATGCTATCAGGACAGACTGTGAGGGTGAGTATTTTGTAGCAAGAGGGGAGTGATGGACTTTGCGGTCCCTGGGACCATCAAGGGAGAAGAAAGGAGTGCGGGACCCTACCCAGAGAAACAGTGGCTCAAGTGATGGAAGAAGAGACAATGACGTGGAGAGATGGAGCCGCTGGGGACTCTAGACCCAGAGAGGGACAGAGGCTGTGTGCTGATGACTGGGTGGGGTGGGGGGAGCAGGCTTGCAGGGTATACCCTCTGGTTGGTTGATGATGCATGGAGGGGATTGTAACCTTAACAATGAAACAATATATGATAGGATGAATGTAGGGCTAATGTTCTCCTATGTAAACTATCACATAATTCACAATAAAACATTTTTTAAAAAATCATTACTGGTGATGAGACATGGAAATTACTACAAGCCTGAAAGTATACAATCGAGTATGGAATGGAAACATCCTCAATTGCTGATCAAGAAAAAGTTCAGAAGTCAGCCATCAGCTGGAAAATAAATGCTTACAGTTTTCTGAAGGAGTGTAGTGGGTCACAAACTAAGCTGCTAATTACAAGATTAGCAGTTTAAATCTACCAGTCACTCCACAGAAGACAGATGAAGCTTTCTGTTCCAGTAAAGATTTACAGCCTCGGAAACCCTACTATTAATCAGAACCGACTCAGTGGCATACAACCACCACAATCAATCACAGTTTTCTGGGATTCTCAAGTGCCAATATTGGAACACTATCAGGAAAAAGGTTCAACAATCAGCAGTGCTTACTGAAGAACTGAAACTAAAACTTTGGATTATACACAGAGGATTGCTATCCAAGGACATTGTAATATTGCATGGCAATGCACTCTACACGCCTCTGCCCACACTGTTGACTCTACAAAAACTTCATTTTGAGGTGTTAAAGCATCCTCCCTATAATACTGATCTTGCTCCATCGGATTTTCACCTGTTTGATCCCCTGACAGCAACCCTTCGAGGATGAAGAAGTAAAGACAGCAGTGCATTCATGGTTTGCAGTTCAGCCTAAAACATTTTTTATTAAGGGACTATAAAAGCTTATTGACAGATAAAGTGTATTGAAAAGCAAAGAGATTATGGCAAACAATGATGTATTTGTCTTTTCTAAAAGTTAATTTAAAATTCTACAGGCAGAGTGTGGATAATTTTTGACTGACCCTCATATGTGTGTATGTGTTTAAAGATCTCTTACAACTCAATAATGTTGTTAAATGACTTTGAGTTGGTTCCAACTCATAGTGGGTTTCCGGGGCTGTAAATCTTTGCAGGAACTGAAAGTCTCTTTTCCTGTGAGCCAGCTGGTGGGCTCAAACTATCGATCTTGTTGTTAGCAGTTCAGTGCTTATCCTACAGCACCACTCCAAACCAACCATTGTTGTTAAGTGCTGTCCAGTCAGTTTTGACACATGGTGACTTCACTTCTGAGGAGCAGCTGGTGGTTCTCAGTCCTGTGCTGATCCTACAGCATCACACATACGATCCAACAATTCTTTTAGGTGTTTACCCAAAAGAAATTTAAGCATATGCCCACAAAAGTTTTTTTTTAATTTTCATAGAAGCTTTATCACAATAGCCAAAGGCTAGTAACAGCCCAGCTAACCATCAACAGAAAAGTGAATAAGCAAATGTTATATATACAAACTGTCATCTAATACAGTGGAATTTGGGTGATTGTCATGACAAATGTGCCCTCCCAAAATACATATCAACTTGGCTGGAGTAAGCTTCCCAATATTGTATAATTATCCTGTATTTTGTAATGTGCTGTAAATCCAAACTCTGGTTCTGGTTAATGAGGCAGTATTCAGTTATGTTAAAGAAGATTGGGTTAGATTTGTTTATAGCAAGGAGACGGGATTAGGATAGGATGCATCACCCTACTTAAGTCACCACCATTACTCAGGTCATAGCCCTGACCAGTATCACTGAGAAAGAGAAACTGGGAGCTGAGCACATCCTTTGGAACCAGAGTCCCTGCACTGAAAACCAGATGGGCCCAGGGGAATATCCACAGGACATTAGACTCACAGGTTTTGAAAGGAGCCAACAGAAAAAGAAAGCCTTACCCTAGAGCTGACACCCTGAATTCAGGCTTTTAGTATCCTAAACTGTGAGAGAATCCATTTCTGTCTATTAATGCCATTCGCTTGTGGTATTTCTGCTATAGCTGCCCTAGAGATCTAAGACAGTGATTAGCTGTCCTGAGGCTTTTCTTTCTTTGATTAAACTATGAACTCTCCAACAAACATGGAAGAGTTGCTCACCCTAATTGTGCACCTTGGCAATTATCATTGTTAAGTGTTGTCGACACATAACAACCCTGATAGGAAGCCCAAATCATTATATACCGATATGAATGAATAACAAAAAGATTACCTGAGTGAATGAAACCTACAAGATAGTTTATATTGTATGATTCCATTTATATGGCATTCTAGAATAGGCAGAAGTAAGTTGTGGTGAAAACAAAATCAAGAGTATATGTCTCTGACCTTATCCAGAGAAGCAGCCACACCAGAGATGGAGGCAGAGATGGGGACATGGAGAGAGGGAGCAGCTGTGAGGACTCTAGATTCATGGGA
>NW_006408712.1:4704132-4706028 GCF_000296735.1 Chrysochloris asiatica
GATTCGTAACCACTACGCTACCAGAGCTCCTTATATATATATATTTACAGCCTCGGAAGCCCTGTACAGGGTCATTATGAGTCAGAACCGACTCCATGACACATCACCACTACCACCACCAATCACAAGTAGTGAACACCCTCTTATCCTCCCGAAAAAAAAAGAATATATGTCTCTGAAAGCATGAGGATTCAGCTTGACTGAGAATGGATGTGAAGGAATTTTCTAGGGTGATAATAATATTCTATGTTTTGATAGAGATTTATGTGACACCATTGTACACTTTTGTCAGAACTCATAGAATATCTTAATGTATCTGCAGATCTGCTTTCTAAAAATACGTATAAATAAATATTGAAGTCCTGATAATGTATGGTGTGAGTAGAGTGAAGTGTTTAGGAGTGAAAATAACTATTTCATAAAAAGTGAGTGTAGGGGCAGGGATTAAGAGGAGGATAAATCCTTCTTTGAGGATTGTTCCCGAAAGAAACTGTTTACTCTTACTCTAATTGTTTTAGGAAGTTTTTCTTTAACTTTTTGACAACACTTTCCATGTTGCTAGATTTCTTGTTTTTCCTTTGCTAAATTATTTTCTTAATCAATGGGTTTCTTTCATTATTATATGTATGTAATGTATGTAACTTGATTGCAGTTTTGTTTGTTTAATTCCTCATTGTTACTGATTCTTTGCTCTTTTTGCACAACAATCTTTTTAAAACTTATTTGTATATTATTGACAAGCTTCAGCAGAGCCATTCCACATTATCGTCTGTTCCTTTGTAATAATCATTGTATTGGCTACCTCAAGTTATTTTAGAGGATATTGCTTACAGCATTGTTTCCTATTGCCTTACCTTTATTTGGTAATATAGAATGTTTAACGTTGGATTGATTTTAGATTAACTTTCTTTCTTTTTTAAAAGTTTTTAATGTGAATTGAGTGATAGTTTACATGGGGAGACGTAAGTTTTACACTCATCGTTTCATTGCAATGATTATAATCTGCTCCGTGCATCATCATTCAATAGTATTTGCTTTTATTCCTTGTTTTGGGGTTTTGTTTTGTTTTAGGATGTACACAAAAACACTCAGGAATATATAATCATTTAAACAACCAAAACACATTCTGCAAGCCTGCCTCTTGGCCACTAGCACCTGGCCACCAACACACAGCCTTCCTCTTTCCATGAGTCTGGAGTCCTCAGCTCCTCTATTTTCCCATGCCTTATCTCTGCCTCCTTCTCTGGTGTCGCTGCCTCTCTGGATAGGGCCCCACATTCTGCTTGTGCTTTTCTCCCTGATGGTCCTAGGGTCCTCTGTTCATGGACTGTAAGATAAACTACTCCCCTCTTTTTGTTGCATAGATTAACTTTCTTAACAGAATTTTGTGTGTATATTTACAAAAATAAAGCATGCTCATTGTAGAAATGTTTAACCTCCATGGGAGAAAGATGAGACTTTCTGCTCCCCCAAAGATTTTAAGCCTTGGAAAGTCTGTACAGGGTTGCTGTGAGTTGGAACTGACTTGATGGCACTTAACAACAAATTATATGTATATAATCTTGCCAGGCTTTTGTTTGTTTTTACTCAAACTCTTTGTATACTGTGGATTCATTTTAAGATGGTACTTTGTTACTTTTCCAGCGTTTTTTCAAAGTACCTTTCATCTTTTAGTTCTTTTTCTTCTCATATGCCTCTAAAATGTGCTTTTCTTACAAAGAAGTCTGCTAAAATAATAGTTCTCAACCCTGCCAGGCCCAATATCTTCTTTTTATAGCCTGCTTTTATCCTGAAATTAATAGTTTAACATACTAGGTAGCTACACACATAACTTGAAAATTTAAGGAGCTCTGGTAGCGTAGTGGTTACGAATCGGGCTGCGAACCTTAAGGTCAG
>NW_006408712.1:4706128-4707750 GCF_000296735.1 Chrysochloris asiatica
CGGGAGAAAGATGAGGCTTTCTACTCCCGTAAAGATTTACACCCTCGGAAACCCTATACAGGGTCGTTATGGGTCGGAACCGACTCGATGGCACATAACAACAACAACCCTAACTATAACATGATGTTGTTAAGTACTGTGGAGTCGGTTCCAACTCAATAGTAATCCGGTACAGGGTTTCAAGGAGTGGCTGTCAAGTTTGAACTGCCGACCTTTTAGTCAGTGGGTCTAGTGCTGTTGTTGTTGTTAAGTGCTGTCGAGTTTATTCCATTTCACAGTGACCCTGTACAGGGATTCTGAGGAGCAGCTGGTGGATATAAACCACCAACTTTGTGGTGTGCCATCCAGTGCTTATCCTATAGAGCCACATCAGGCGTATAATGCTATAGAGGGGAAATAAAAGGAAAGTTATTTAAAAATAGTAAGTACTTCAAAATGTAAATATTTGGGCATGATGTTAATAGATGTTTATACCTATTCATGTTGTTGTCAAGTGCCATCAAGTCTTTTGGTTCTGACTTACAGTGAATGTGTAGAGTTTTGGGGGAGCTGCTGGTGGGTTTGAACTGCCAACTTTGCAGTTAGCGGTCCAGTATTTAACACAGTAGCAGGACCCATATGTAAAACCATGAATGAGACAACTACAAATGCAGACTAAAGGATGTGTCACATTGGTGACTTAAATACCACAAGAAGTGTTGCTGTGAATGTCATGGTTTTCTGAAATAGTTGAACAGTTCTTGGCCAAGTTTTGAAGAAAACTAAGTACAAATTTCCCTCAGTTTACACACATGTGTTGCTAGAAGTTTTGTCATCTATTTAAACTATGGAAACATATGCTTTATTTATGTGTAAAGCACAGTGAGGTTCTGGCTCAGGTAACACTTACATACACAGATTTTTCACCTACATGAATTTTCAAGAGAACATTTGACATTATGAAGGTCACAGGTCAATTCTTCTATGTGAAGGACTGTTCTGTGAATTGTAGGTCATCTAGATTTTCTAGAAGGAACCCTCATCACAAAGTATTTAAGCACACAGCTGCTAGCCAAAAGGTCAGCAGTTCCAACTCTCCCACATGGGAGAAAGTTATGGTCGTTTGCTTCTGTGTAGATTTACAGCCTTGGAAATCCTATGGGCCATTTCTTCTTTGTCCTATATGGCTGCTGTTAGTCAGAATCAACTTGGCTACAACAGGATTTTGCATCTCTAAGCTTTGTGTACTAAATGCCATCATTGTAACAACCACAACACAAACTTCCAAATCATCCTATTATGGATTGTCTTGTGTTGGAATCCTAGCCTTTATATGTGTGGAAGTAATATTATTAGGGAATAGTATTTTCTTTGCTGTGGTAAGGAGGCCTTATCAGTTGTAGGGTGTGTGACAGGGTTGTATTCTTTCACCATACTTATTCAACCTGTATGCTGAGCAAACCATCCGAGAAACTGGGGTCTATGAAGAAAAACATAGTATCAGGATTAGAGGAAGACTCATTAACAACAAAACAACCTGCGATATGCAGATGATACAACCTTGCTTGCTGAAAGTGAAGAGGACTTGAAATACTTACTTATAAAGATCAAAGACCACAGCCTTCGGTATAGATTGCATCTCA
>NW_006408712.1:4709203-4750216 GCF_000296735.1 Chrysochloris asiatica
CCAATAGGAGAAAGACAGATATCATGTGGATATCACCAAGGAACTAAGAAATGCCAGAGCTAGAGAAGCTAACACAAGGCTATCCCCCCAGAGGGACAGAAAGAGCCTTCCCCTAAAATGCTCTGAATTCAGATTTCTAGCCTGGTGTGGCGCTGAAGGATAAGCACCAAACCACAAGGTCAACGATTCAAACTTACCAACCACTCCTCGAAACCCTACCCTATACAGAGTCACTTTGAGTTGGAAACAACTCAATGGCACTAAACAACAGACTAAGAACACTAATTTCTGTCCTTTAAAACCACCCAGTTGTAATATTTCTGTTGCAACAGCACTAGAAAACTAAGACACACTGTTGGGTATTTGCCATGGATCTCTTTGGCAAGGGTGCTACTTCTCAGAAAAAAAATGTTTTTGATGATAAGATAAAATATGTAGGATTACAAAGTAAACCAATTGTATTGAAATATACACCCCATGTGAAAAATCCTTGCAAGAAGTGAAGCAACCCTCCTGAATGGAGTTGAGAACCACTCACTAAGTTATAAGAACTTTCCATGTTTGGGGAAATAATGAAAACCATTATATTAAAAATATGATCAGTTAGAAAGTACTTTTGAGCACCTGGATGATGGCATCATTATAATGTCATCAATAGGAAACTAACATTAACTCTCTAATAAAATAAAAGAAATAGCACAGGCGCTGTATTTCTAAATTTGCTTCAAAATTTAGCAGTATCACCTGGACGAAAGCTTCCATTCCCCATCCTTTTCTATGGTGACTAAGTACCTTTCTGATAAATATAAAGCTTTGATTTTTTTTGTCAACTTATTTATTCACTTAAGCAAGTAAGATACCCTTGGCAGAACAAAATCTTCCTCCAGCTGCCTCTGGGCAAATTGGCAAAGGAGTTTTAAGCACAAGTGAGTCTAAGAATATGACTTGCAATACCAGATCATAAGGACTTTAAAGGTGTCACTGTGTTTTCTAAGTGGGTATTGCAGGAGTTAACTATCCTTGACATGATCAATGTATAGGGTATCATGATGATGATTTTTATTTCTTTTAGGGTATGTCTCTGTGCCAGACTGTTGTTGTAGGCTCTGTACTCATTCTTCTCTACTCCTCAAGAGCCTGTTATAATTTGGTGGTGATCACCATATCTCAGGATACATTAGCAAGTCCATTTAACTATGGCTGGGATAATCTTTCAGATAAGGTAAGTACCTACCACATATTGCCAGCCTTAACAATGTAATAATGAAGGTAGCTTTTAATGAGGAAAACATTTTAAGTATTTAAATTACCAACACTTTTATGGAATGTGTCTCCTGTTATTAATCATATTTAAAGCTTTTTGTTTAAAAATGCTCATTTACATGTGATGCTTGGAATAACTCTTCAAAGAGGATGTTTTTCAAAACGAGTATTTTTTTCTTTTTTTTAAATTTTGTAAATACTACAAACAATTGTATATTGATCATAAACCTATTACTAGCTTTTCAAAAGATGATGTTTAAATATCTCTAGATGAATTAATTATCTGTCATTAGGCAGTGAATGTGGGTATGTCTTTAAATTTTTTAGGATAAAATTAAATCTTCCTTATCTAAGAGCTGCATATAAACTAAATCTTTGTTTCTGTTTTAGAAATTTAAATAATGACTTTCATTTTTAAAATCTAGTGTTACTAGTCTTGTTAATGAGATCATTCACAGTTCCTTGGGTGTACGTGTATTTGCTACAGTAACTCTCAATATGCTCTGTATAGTATGCTTATTTCACCTCTCAGTGTTCTCCACTGTAACATGTTGTTGTTGTTGCTGTTGTTAAGTGCTATCAAGTTGGTTTGGACTGATAGCAACCCTGGATATGGTTTCCAAGGAGCAACTGGTTGGCTTGAACCACTGGCCCTGTGGTTAGCAGTTCAGTGCTTGTCATATAGCACCATGCAAGGAAAAAGCTATATTAATTAAAATTTGTACTGAATTTAAGGCATCCTGGTACACCATTTTACTAGAATTCCAATCGTCTCCAAAAGAGAAAGAATTTTCAAATCTGCCTCCATGTGCCAGATTTGCTTCATTCCCTTCCCATTTCCCTACTTCCAGTATCTGGTAGAATAGCAATAAATTTCAGTATGGAGGTTGGACCCAAAAACATCTTTTTAAGTAGCAGCTGAACTGAATGACTTTATTTTTCTACAGGAATAACTCATGGTAAATGCCAGTGTGCTGCCTGTGGGACATCTGGAATCAATAGTTTCTTTATAACTATTCTCTTCAGACGATGGGACCTAAAAATGAGATTGCTATATATTATCCATATATTAAAAATATATTCATAAACTGATGCACTGAAAAATGTAATTGCCTTTTAGTCTTCCTAGCAGCCAGACATTTTTATTTCCTTTAAGGGATAAGTACATGAGAAACCACAAAATTTAGAAAAAATTTCAATGTTATATGCCTGTGCTTGGCATGTTTTAACTTAACCTTCCTAAAGCAAGTAAAGTATGAATACCAATTGCTTATAGCCAAAACAGATTTTAAAATTGTTGTGCCATGCTCTATTTACAGGCTCATATAGAAGACATAAGTGGAGAAGAGTTCATAGTATTTGGAATGGTCCTCTTCCTGTGGGAGCATGTGCCAGCATGGTCGGTGGTATTATTTTTCCGGGCACAGAGATTAAACCAGAATTTGGTATGATATCATAATATCATCTGATGCAGATCTCCTTATTAAAAAAAAAATGGTAGCTTATCTTTTTAGCAAAGCTTAAAAGTAAATATTATTGTAGATCCCAGTATCCTTCTGTAGATGAAAAAAATCTTTACATGCTATCTGATACTTTACATGCTGTCTGATACTTTACATGCTATCTGATACTTTGTTCACAGGCACCTGCTGGCATGATAAATAGTCACAGTTACAGTTCCAGAGCTTACTTTTTCGATAATCCAAGACGATACGATAGTGATGAAGACTTACCAAGACTGGGAAGTTCACGAGAAGGAAGGTAGATGTAATGAGTGTCATTTAGCATGAATTATTACTGGAATAATTGAAAAACACATTTTAAACTTTTACCCAAATACAGAAAAGGTGGTGTCATGGTCTATGTCAGTAAGATCATTTAAAATTAGGGCTTAGAGCCGTGGATAGTAAACCCCTGGTGGGACCTGTACTATAAAGAACTAACTTCGAACTCTAACCCTTGATTTGAGGAATGCCTTTGGGTAAAATGGTACCATTTTATTCAGCTCAGCTGAAATATTCATGTCAGCTTAGAGCTTGGGGGTGATCAGGGAAGGAGTACTACTATAGTGGCTGTATATATATTTCCGTAAGTTTAGGGCTGTTTAAAATCTACAGAGGAACCCTACCCTAGGTAAAAGTCTTGGAATGCTGAGGTTCCATAGGCAATCTTCCCATGACCTCCTTGTTCTAAAATCATTACATGTCCTTAATTAGCATGACATTCACTCTGTATCAAAGCAATGTGATAGCCAGGATTCAAACGCATCTAATGCTTTCAGCATTTTCTATAATCCAGGCTTTGTTTGACCAAGTTTATGAGACTCAGTTTTTCATCTGCAAAATATGGGTGATAATAGAACCTGTGTCACAGTATTACTGTGAGTCTTAAAGGACTGTATGTGTGTATACATACATATTCACACACCTATGCATATATATGTTTATACACACACCTTACAATAGTACCTAGTATACAGTAAATACTATAGATGATGATGTTGTTGTTAAGTGCCATCAAGTTGGTGGCCCAGTATAGGGTTTCTGAGGAACCATTGGTGAGCTTGAACCACCGATCTTATAGTTCAAATGGCTTTACAGTCTGGTGCATTAACCCACAGTGCCATACCAGGACTCCACAGATGACGATACTGTTCTAATAATCACGTCAGTTCTGAGTGGTATTTACTTATTCCACTTGTAATATAAGGTGGTAGGAAATTAAGGATATTAGATTAGTCATTAAATTGTGTAGAAAATCATTGTTATTTAGCAAATAACATATGTCAATATATTTGATTCTAACTATACTATAAAATTCATTGAAAACTGACCCCAGTCCTGTCATTCTCTTTGCCTTTTTTTTATTGCAGTTTATCAAATTCGCAAGGTTTGGGCTGGTATGGCACCATGACGGGGTGTGGCAGCAGCAGTTACACGGTCACCCCCCACCTGAATGGACCCATGACAGACACTGCTCCTCTCCTCTTTACATGTAGTAGTTTAGATATGATCAATCACCATAGCTTATATGCAACACCACAAAACTGACAGCATTACCAAGTCATAATGCTTGAATTGTTTTTCATGAATGTGTATATTCAATGCATTGGGATTCCATCTACATAAACATTTCATCATCTGTTGCAACTGAAAACAAAGCTTTGAAACATGGTTGTGTTCGGTGAAGGACACACCTGTTACTTGTGACCTCTTCATAGAAACATGAAGTAGAACGGAAAATTTGGAGAGGGAGAAAGAGGGCACTTAAGGTACTTGAGGTGGCCTCCAAGCATCCTGTATATTTGCCAATTTGCACTTTTATCTTTGTTCTGAGAGAGTAAACTGCAGTCCCAAAAGTCATATCCCAGTATTCACACTGGCATATTATATTGTACACCAAATTGGGAGACAGTTTTCCTATATAAATCTAAGTCTGTATATTCAGTGGTGTACTCTATATGAATTTTTTCCCAATAAAGTTTTACAGTGTGAACTATATACAGAATTAAGGCATAAGAATGTATCATTCTTTTAAAAACTTGACTTGAAATATTTAATCATTGAAGATACTTCTTTTAAGCATAACCTTAGAAATGCCAATGGAAAATACTTAAGAAGTTACTTTAAATAGATGCTAGTACGGTACACCACAGTGATCCTTTACAGTGATAACCAGCAGTGCTCTTTGGGAAGCGACAGTCATGTCTTCAAATAGAAAATATACCACTGAAAATTGTGTTGCTACTTTTGGGTAGAATAGGTCAAGTGATTATTTTGTATGATTAAGATGTATGTCGCTATGAGTCGGAACCGACTGTAAGGCACATAACAACAAGATGTATGTAGTAGAGTTAAAGCATGTTCCTCAAGAAAGCAATAGTGATTTTTAGATAGAGAATTTTGGGTAGGAACTTCTTGGGACTAAATACATTTACAGATGCATTTAGGAATTATTCACAAATGTACAATTCTAAGTTAAAACCTGGATACCTTTTTTTTTAAAGCATTCTATTTGCTGAAACAAGATACTACTGATCTTATCTATTGATGCAGGATTGTCCTCAGGTAATTAAATCATTACTGCAGTGAACTCAAGTGCAATACTTTGTAAGACATATAATTTCTCCTTTAGTTTTCACATTTATCTCATATCTGGGCAAAGTCTAATTAAATTGAATTCAAATTACTTTAACACTAGACTAAATTAATAAAAGGTTTTAACTAGGTAAGTATGAAACCAGTGGTTAACAATATTGGAATACCTTTAGAATTACATTAAAACTGACTTGAATGTCCTATCCCAAATCTAAACAATATATGGTAGACTAAGATAATAGAGAATTTTAAAATGCACTTTCTATAAGTGTCTATTTTAAATGTTGAATACCTCAAGTTGCTAATGGAGCTGGTAACAATGGAAAGTTATCACAGGCTAAAAGATAACTAACTTAACAATTGGTCTCTTTCTTCAGAACTAAACTGTCTTCTACTTTGATTTAAAGTTAGCTTATTCATACTTTTAATTAAAATCCTTCAACTTTTTAATAACTGATATAGTAAATCCACACAAGTATATGGTAGGTAAAATTCTAAGGAACAAATGAAATTTTAAATGATTTTGACCTTTTGGGGGGCTGATATTCAGTCAAAGAAATTTCTTCTGTTTACAATTTATTTATATTTTACTTCATTAAAAATTATATATTTGTTGTTTCACTAAATTATAACAAAGTAAGAATATAACATTATTTTAAATTCACAACTATAAAAGTTACTTTGGGTTTATTTGTAACAAGTTCTCTCACTGTAGCAAAATTATTAGAAAATGTTAATGCAGAAATTAATCTTGATATTACCATGGTATATAACATGAGCTTAATTGCAATTTCAGTTATTAGATTTCTATTCAGGACACCAACTATTTCTTTTGCTAATAATGTTAGGTATCTAATTATCTAGAGCTATTCTGAAAAGATATGTGTTGTCTTTGTTAATCTTTGGGGTTCACCGTGATAAAGTAAGTATGTTCTAGTAAGACTTCCTTAAAGTTCTTCTCCCCTAGATAATGACCAGAAAAACAAAGATTACTTTTTAAAAAATTAATTTCAGATAATATAACTTGGTTCTTTTAGTGGCATTAGTTGACTTCCAAAATAGAGGGTTTTTTTTTTAAGTTTAATTTTATCATTTATGAAAGTACCAGAATTTTTGCATTTGTCTGCTAATATACATCTCCCACAATACATCACCAAAGACAAAGACAGACAAGCTTTTGGCCCAATTTTTGCTTAAAAGTTCTAAAGCACTAGGAGCACTTTAAGTTTGGTCTCAAAGGAAGGAGTTGTTTTTAAAATCAAAGGGCTCTCGAATCCCTGTTCATCCTGCACTGAAGCACATGATGACAATTCCAGACCTTCCTTTTTGGCTCATTAGTTACAAAAGCAAATTTCATTGCTTAAATGTGATTCTACAGTGATTAGCAGTATTTGTTTTTATTGTTACATTTGGGTGACAATTCATTTTGAAACTCTTACCACTTATTGTAGCTGGCTGTAGTTTTATGGAAGATGTAACTTACAGCTAAAGTGGCTTTTTATGCATAGCTGCTTTTTAAAAATTGTTTAACAGTGTTTCTCAGCTATATAATCAGTTTCAAACTGGTTCTAAAACTATAGCTGTGGCCAATGAATGTATTTATTTGTTGTTTCTCTAAATTATAACAAAACACTACTGTTAAAAATAAAAAGTGTCTGTGCTTTTATTTGGAGGTCTGGTTTTCTTAATCACTCTTAAGGTACTGTATCAGTTGAATTTCTTCACTATATAAAGATAAGAACTCTAGTTCTACTGCAGAAAAGAGAGAAACATCAGGAGTTACAAAGGATCATTTGCTTTTGGTGAACTCATAATTACTTACATCTGAACTTGAAATCATTTGATACACTTATTAAATATGAAATGTCCTACAATAAAATTACAGGCATACCGTCCCCGCGTTGTAAATGAGATCCCTCCATTCCTGTCTCTTGAAGACTTTGTAGGTAAGTTGGAACTGGTGCATCTGCTTCTTACTTAGCCTTGTCTTAATGCAAGAAAAGGTCTCAAGCCTTTTCAATGATTTAAACGCTGCATGTGCTGCAAATTAAGGCGATTATGATAAAGAATGTGTTGCAAGTAGGGATTGGTTCAATTGGGTCTAAATTATGGCAAATTTACATAACAACAAAGGACAAGTAGGAGTTGTTCCTGTATCAGACATTCATAGCCCAGTAACTGTCTGTCGTTGAAAATGCCAGTAAAGCATTAGATGTTGTTTTGTTATGTGCTGTCCAGTCGGTCCCAACTTACCATGACACGGTATAAGGTTTCCGTGAAACCGCTGGTGAGTTTGAACCACTGACCTTGTGGTCCTGCACTTACCCTACAGCACCACACCAGGATATTAGGTGTTGCTAAGTGCCATTGAGTCTGTGTACTGTTTAGTGTTTCCAAGGAGCAGATGGTGAGTGTAAACTGCCAACCTTGTGGTTCAAACCAACTTTGTGGTCCAGTGCTTATCCTACGTCACCACACCAGGACATTAAATAATACATGTTTTTTTTTCAAATATTTAGTTAAGAAGATGCATATATGGAATAATTTACAACAACCCTCCCCCTTCCCCTTTGAATCTGAAACAGAAATCACTCTAGCCCACAATCCTACGATTACTCCATAAATTCCTGTGATAGCACCCTTTCCCATAAAAATTACTTTTTTTTTTTTTCCCACACTGGCCTCTTTTCACATACCCTCAAAAAAAACACCAAATTTTTAATACAATTTCAGAAACTTTATTGACCCGCCCCCCTGAAGTCCATAGTTCCTTGGAAGTCTACTGACTCTTACTGTAAAGAGTATTTGAGGGAAGATGTAACCTTTAGAATAATAAGTTGGTCACTGTAAAAGCAATTTATTCAACAAACAAATGTTCATATCCCAAAAACTATGCTATGGAAATGGAAATTTTAATAAAATTCCTGTTCCTGCCCTTAAGGAGCTCACATTCTAGTAAAGGAGGCTGTAAAAAACAAAAACAAAATAATACAGTACAATAAGTAATACAGTAGAGGTAGGTTCTAATTACAGTGGTGGCACAACAGAGGAAGTTAGATGACTCTCCTTGAATGGAGCAAGATGGATTTCACAAAGGAGATGCTTGTGCTGGACCCGTTAGGGTACATCTAAATATTCCAGATGGGGAGCAGGGCCAGGATACTTGCAAAGGTAACAGTATGTACTCAGGCCTGACTACGTGATACATTTGGAGAATTACAAGTCTGTTTTATCAGAATATTATCAAGGTAAGGAGGATATCTTGTATACCAAGCAAAGGAGTTTGGCTTTCTCCTAAATGTGCACAAGGTCACTGAGGGTATTAATTTAAGCATACTTCTAGAATACTTCTAGAAAGTCTACTCTGGTAGCATAGGGGAACAACAAAGAGGAAACAAGCCAGGTACAAGGAGACAAGTTAGTGTAGTACTTCAGGTAAAAGCAATGAAAATGGAAAGTTGGTGATATATCAGTGATTTACACACAAAATCAGTAGAGCTTAATTTACACACTACTTGACTAGGGAAAAAGTAGAGAGGCGTGAGTCTTAGTAATTTAGAAGAGAATGGGCCTAAAATCAACCAAAGAGACTAAGCACAAGAGGTTATGGGAAGAATGATTGTTCTAGATCCACACAGGTGTCTGTAGGACAGCCAAGTGAAGACACATAGCAGGTGGATGAATTTAAAGGTCTGAACTAAAGGTAAAGATTTAGAAATTAGCAGATTGGGGTTACCCAAAAGAACAGCAAGGATGGAAGCCTGAGGAATACATTTAAGGAAAAAATGAAAGAAGACTGAAAAGAAGGTGAACAGGGGTGAATGTGAAATGTAACGAACCAAGAGAATAAAAGAATTTTAGGAGAGTTGTGAACAATTTGCAGAAACAAGTCAAATAAGAAATGACTTATGAACCTATCTGTGGATTTAGAATAAGGATTTTAGACTTTACAGGAAGAGATTAAGAACTGTGGGACTAGAAGCCAGATTTTTTATTAAAAAAACAAGTGGGAGGGTAGGAATATTCACAGAGTTTAGCTATTTAAAAACAGCATAAGATCCGAGTTAGAGAAGTGTACAGGCAAAATTACAATGTGACCCTATGTAGCATACTTCCAGAGTACTATAAAAGTCCTTAAACTTTTTATATATGGTGGTTATTTCAGAGTCCTTTGAAAATCTCCAAGAGGGTTGACTTAAGGTCCCTCTATTCCTGTCCTATTCAAAGAAAAGGGGGGGGAAGAAAAATGGGACACATATCGTTATATTTTGCTGTATTAATTTAAAATATTGGATACATATTCATACATTCAGCAACAAATATTTATTGGATATCAACAATGTGCTTGACATTGTACCAGATATTGGGGACACAGAAGAAAAGGTACACAGCAGGATAAAGGGACATTTTCTAAATAAATAAATAATCCCTGCTCTATTAATGTGACATCTCAACATGGTACACCTGCTAAGATATATAAGGGGAGTACATGTTTTGAGGTATACAGTGTCTCTTCCCCTATAATTACCAAGTGGTATAAATTAATAAACCTCTCCAAATATTTTAATCACTGAAAAGATTCCATTAAATGAAAACCTTCCAACATTATTGTTCAGTTTTAGAGACACAAAGGGGATGAATCTCACGTATTAAAGATAAAAGTTGCAGGCCCCATTATTACACAAGCATAGAAAAGGCAACAAAATTTAAAAGAACTTGAGACTGGAACTCGAAATCATTCCTTATTTTAAGACATAGAGTATTATACTAGTTCCAAGTTTGTTTTCCTTGTGTGTGTTTTTATTAAAAACATCATTTAACTACATATTCATTATTATACAATGAAGTATTTAGAACGCATGGGGCAAAATGCCTGTAACTAACTTTTAAATGACTGAGGAAAAAAATTGTGTGTGTATATGTGTGTGGGTGGGTGTGTATTTGCACAGCAGATAAAGCAAATGTGGACAAATGGTAAATCTGAGTAAAAATTTCTTTGTACTACTCTTAAAACTTTCCTGTAAATTTGAAATTACATCAAAATAAAATGTTTCCCAAAAACTGTATTCAATAGTAGGGAAGATATTATGAGAATAAATATATATATAATAAAATTCTCACAATATTTAGAAATTTCCTATATACCTTTGAGTTGTTATTATACCATTCTACATAACAAACAGCCTGATCAAAATAGTATTACAATATTAAAAGTGATGTGTTTCATACCAATGTATTTGGCGTTGCCAGATAAAATACAGGATTCCCAGTTAAATTTTAATTTCATATAAATAATGAATATATTTTAGTTTAATCCACATATTATATGGGACATGCTTATACAAAAAAACATTTCTACTGTTAATCTAAAATTAAAATTAAATTAGCATTCTGTGTTTTTAATCACTATATCTGACACTCTAAATGTTATTTTTTAAATTCTAGGCTATGAATTATGGGTTGTCCATAAGAGTCCCTAGCACTTTCCTATTAAAATGCTTGTCACATGGGCCATAGCTTTATTTATATCTTCTGACACAAAACTCTACTTGCTTGGGGAGACTTAAAATATCATCCATTTAATTTTGCCAAATATGAACTTGATAGTCCTGATTTTATTCAACATTGAACTCTCAGATTTTTACCACATTATCAAACTATTACTTTTACTCAAAATAATATTATACAAAGACATAACACAATTACAAAAAGTGGTTACTTAAAACAATATAGATCTCCTCTTACAAAATCAGCTTTATAGAAAAGGTTTGGCTTAAGACTGTCATTGCTATTATGCTTTTGAATGAAAATCCACTCTTTGGCTCTTTGGCCTCCATTGTCCAGAAATAGGCACATTTTACCTTGTGTTCTTTAATGAATATTTTGTAACAAGTTCCTGAAGTTTTCTAGTTCTCTGACACTTGTAGAAATTCTGTAAATAAAAATAATTTCACTTGGAAACCATTTCAAGAAATTTTTATGTATAGAAGTTATTATTCTTTATGTATTTTTAGAGTATAGTATAATTTTAAAAGTAATTTATTTTAACAACTTTAAAGGTATACAAACCATTAAATCTAATCTGATGTATTCCTAATCCTTAATTTGACTGGTAAAACTAGAACAATATATTCCCTGATAAGAAATCCATTATTTTTAAGTATATATATATATAAAGAGAGAGAGAGAGAATTCTGGGGTGTGGTGCTGTAGGATAAGCACTCAACCATAAAGTCAGTTTGAACTTCAAGGTTGGTGGTTCAAACTCACCAGCCACTCCTCAGAAACTCTATACGGAATGACTATGAGTTGGATCCGACTTGACGGCACTTAACAGCAAGAAACATATTATGTCCCTGGGTGGTACAAATGGTTAAGCACTGGACTACTAGCTGAAAGGTTGGCAGTTCAAACCCAAACAAAGGCACCTCAGAAATCAGGCCTGGCAGTTTGCTTTGAAAGATAGCAGCCTTGACAATCCTAAGGAGCGGTTCTACTCTGCAGTGGGGTTGCCATGAATCAAAAGCAATAGCAGTTAGCAACGACAACATTCTTAATGTAAAGCACAACATTAAATATACAAATGCTTCCAACAACAACATAAAGTATAATATATGTCCTGCTGCTATGTTCTATCAAGTCAATTCCAACTCATAACAACTATATGTAGGGTTTCTGAGGCGGTTTTCTTTCTGGGAGCAGAAATCCTCATCTTTCTCCTATGGAGCAGCTGGTGGATTCGAACTGCTGACCTTGCGTTTAGCATTCCAACTTGTAATCCACTACACTACCATTTGTTGTTAAGTGCCATTGAGTTGGTTCTGACCCATAGCGACCTTTCATAGGGTTTTGGAGGAGAGGCAGGTTGAGTTTGAACCACTGACTTTATGGTTCAAATCGAGTGCTTTTCCTATAGCACTGCACAAGGACTGCAAACACTTTGAAATACCTAGTATGCCCCAGTTTGTAAACATACAAAGAAGCAAAGCTACCTATATATAAAGAGTGAGAATAGGTAAGTATGTGGCCAATATTTTTTCACTAATTTCTATGAAAACTAACGTTTGTTCATTATTTTTAAGTGTCCTTTGGCGCTGCTCTCTACCATAAACTTTGTAGCAGAATACTGAATGAAACATAATGGTCAATCTGAGTACAAGAGAAATTACTTGGAAGGTCAACTCTTCTAACCTTCAAATAATAAATCATTGTAATTGTTTAGAATTAAGAAATGTGTCCTAAAAAGTGTTCACTTTTATAAATCTATTATTCAGTGGAGTCCTGGTATGGTACTGTGGGTTAATCCGCTGGACTGCAATGTCGATTTGAAACTCAAGGTTAGTGGTTCAAGCTCATCAGCTACTCCTCGGAAACCCTATACAGGGTCACTATCAGCCAGAACTGACTCCACAGCACTTAACAACAGCAACATTTTTTATAATATGACAGGCCAGAAGGAAATACAACTATACTTTAACTTTTAATATGTTTCTTATTTCAAACTTATGCTCCAATGATTTTGTTGAAAAGTAATTATGTTAACTTTTTAGTATGATGATAAATTTAAAGACAAATTGCTTGTATATCTATCTTAAGAAAACTATGATTTTTCCAGGATCTTTAAAAAAGTGAGCACCACAAAAATCTACCCTTAAAAACTCAGCAAAAATATTCAAATTCATTTTTAAAAATGTTAAAAGTCTAACCAGTAAATTAATCATAATTATCAATCAATAGATTAAAATATAGAATATTATCTAAGGACTGCACCTACATACTTGGAATATTTCATAAGGTCATATAATTCTATATTGAGCTAATTTCATTTAAAAGGATATTTCTTAACCTAATTTTATCTGAGTATATACCTGGTGCTTTAGACTTATGTAGCTAGCAGAAATAATGACAAAACATTCAAACTAACCTTCCAAATGCATTGAATAATGATACTATTTCTTGTCTGGTTAGATGGAATTCATAACTGGGTCCACTCTCTGGCATATTTGCTATCAGTTTCTCAGAGAACAAGATCTTCAGAGCAGTGCCCAAGCCCTGAGTCTATAATAAAAATAAGAAAAAAGAAAAATCATTAAAATTACTCACAGAAAGGATTAAGGAGAAATAGGGCTGAACAAGATTTGCTTACCTGAAGCTTTCCCCATAGTCGACATTTAAAACAACCAACACAATCCATGATTCTTGATATATTTCTAAAATGCAGTCGAAAATCCTCCTACAAACAATGTAGCAATATTTTATTAAGATGGTATTATCTGAGCGTCCTCTATGCCTACACCGTACAAGGTTCCAAAAAAGAGGAAGAAAATTCCTACACACCAGAATCTTTACATCTACCATTTCATTTAATTTTTACACTTTCAAAAGTAGAAATTACACCACTACCTAACAAATAACAGAAAGCAATATTCAGCAATTATTATGAATTAAATTGTGTCCCCTGCAAAATACAGCTGGAATACTAAGCTCTATACGATGTTGTCCAATTTGAAAATAGGATTTTTTGTTATATTAATTAGATCATACCTGAGTAGAATGTGTTCTAAATCTAATCACTTCTGAGCCATAAAATGAGCAGATTAGACAGAGATACACAGGGAAGGAGGGAGAAGACACTATGTGAGGAACCAAGGAACACCTGGGAAAATGGCACCGCCAACAGCCAAGACCATAAACCTCCAGAATTGGGAAAATAAATTTCTGTTCTTTAAAGCCACCCACTTGTTTTATCTGTGTTATAGCAGAACTAGGAAACTTAAGAGAGAGGTTAGGTACTTTACCTAAGCTCCTACATTTTGTAAGTTGCAGACTCAGAATAGCTGTCTGCCAGACTCCAAAGCTAAACTATCTGCAAATATACACAAAGGTAACTTACTTAGTTGTGGTGTCAGTTGTATGTGAAACTTACTATATTTACATGTGAGTTAGTTGAAAAGGGTTGGAAGGTGTCATTCACCAAAAATGAAAAAGAAAAATATCAGTGCCTTTGGTTTCCTAATAACTAGGAGTTCTGGCATGATGCTATAGCATCAGCACTGAACCCCTAAGCATACGGTTGGTGGTTCAAACCTACTCCTCAGAAACCCTATACACGGTAGCTATGACTTGGAACCAACTCAATGACACTTAATAACACTAATATTACTATCTCGAATTAGATACTTTTCATTCCCTTTTTTACTTTTTATATTTTAATATGTATGTAACCATAAACTTTAGAGTATTACAGTCTTTATAACAGGGTAACGTACATCTGTGGTGGTGGTGGTGTGCTGTAGAGTTGGTTCCAACTCAGCAACCCTGTATAGGACTCCCGAGGCTGTAAATCTTTTCATCCAAAAGTACTGTCATATCCACAGAAACAAATAAACGAGAAGCCAAGAAAACACCCTTGTTTTTGTTGTTGTTGTTATGTGCCATGGAGTAGGTTCCGACTCATAGCAACCCTGTACAGTGTTTCTGAGGTTGTAAATCTTTACGGGAGCAGAAAGCTTCATCCTTCTTGTACACCAATGAAAATTATTAACTGACACTTCAAGTGACCATTCTCTGTGCTAAACTTATTATAGAATTCCAACCTTACAATTAGTACTTTAAACAGAAAACCTAGCATACATTTAAGATGGAATATACAAATTGATCTGTAACTTGAGAAGAATTTATTTTAATGAGGTAAACCTCATACTGGGCTAACCAGAAGAAAGTAAGACTAGAGTTAAATAAGTTAGCAAAGATTGGAACCCACTATTCAAAATAGACTTCAGTTTGTTCTGTGGACAGCTTTCCCTGATGTTCTATTCAACTTGAGATTTTGAAACAGCTGTAACATGTAAAAGATTGCTAATAGAACCCCAAATTATTAAATTTTTACTATATGAGAGCTTCAAAAAGTTCATGGAAAAATTCCATTTTCCACAAACTTTTTCAAATTCCCTCATATATTAAGAGTATTCTAAATCTTACTGCTTCTGTAGTTTGGGGACTAAATCTGGAAAGAAGCAATCCTAATTTTAAACCTAGTTTAAAAACAAAAAAAATAAAACCTCTACCCAGTAACATTAGTCTACATAGAGTTTGATAATGTGATGGGACATTTACTTTAAACTTGTGTTTCAACCTTGGATTAAAGAAAAATCACACTTTTAACAATGACAATGCAAAGTTATAAAAAGTTACTCTAAATCAGTGTTCCTATCTATGAACTGTCAACCTCTGGAAGACGTCATAGTTGTTACAAGGGTCTACAAATTTCATAGGTACATAAACACTGCACACAGAATAAAGATCTCATACATGCATTATAAATTTCCAAATGATACAAATGTTATGATTGATAGTGGCTTTTTTGGCAATTACATTTTCACTATCAATAGATAATAAAAATAGCACTGTTGTGGCAAGATGCCTTGACTTTAAGAGAAGTTTTTCATTTTATGAGAGTCTCATGCTTATAAACATTAGAAGTCTCTGTCATAAAAGATTTTGCTTGTTTTTGTAGAAATCATCTAGATTCAGTATCTGAATCTATGTTTATTTGTTAATTCAAACACTTGAATGTGGCAGTTTTTGAGTAAATCTTTGTATTGCATGTACAAAGAGCAAGCATGGTTGCTTACGACAGACAAAATTACATGGCAAGATTAAAACAAAGCACATAAAATAATACGCATCTTTCTGCTTAAGTGAACTTTAAATGCTATATAACCAAATTAACAGAGTAGAAATTTACTAGGTCAGAACAGGAGAAAATTCCTGTGATTTCCACAAATAACCAAGTCTAATAAACTGACATCTTAGTACATATTCCGCTATTACCTCAGATTAGAAAATTCTATGGTCCTTAAAATAACCAGAATTTAAATGACTTTGAAGTTCTCCTTGGTTAAGCATACAGTTTTAGATCAGCACTTTAAATTGCAGTCAGTGGGTAGAATGATCAATCATGCTGCGATTACTGCTGTGTTTTATATTCATTGAAAACCACGGACCAACAAACAGTTCTTACTTAATTCTCAAATGTTTTGTAAAGCTTAAAGCGATATATTGGGAAGCGAAGTGGCTCATTAGGATAAACACTGGACTGTGAATCACAAGATTAGTGGTTCGAGCCCACCAGCTACTCTGTGGGATAAAGATGAGGCTTTCTGCTCCTGCAAATATTTACAGCCTTTAAAACCCTATACAGGGTCACTATGAGTTGGAACCAACTCGAGGGTATTTAACAACAACGACAAAGTGATATCTTAATTATTTTGAACTGAACAATTTCCTTTTATACAAGTTCTTTATTTCTAACCATACACTGTTGTTGTTAAGTTTATACAGTGATAAACTATTAAAGAGAAAAAGATGTGATTTTAAAGTGAACTTATAAATGTAACTGTTTAAACTCCATAATACTCACCAGAAGTAACCTGAAATGTTACCATGTATTCTCATCTTTTATGTCTTTCTTATAAAAGAATTCAGAAAACATTTCTGTTCATCAAGAATTCTCTACATAAGTGTGCTGAAAACCTGGGGGGTACGGGGAAAGGATTGCAGGGTATACCCTTTGGTTGGTTGATGATGCATGGAGGGGATTGTAACCATGGCAATGAGACAATATATGATAGAATGAATGTAAAATTAATGTTCTCCCATGTAAACTATCACATAATTCACAATAAAACATTTAAGAAAAAAAAAAAAAAAAACACTGCCGATCCTGGGCCAACCTCAAAAAAAAAAAGAATTCTCTACATAAACTTCATGGGACATTAAAGCTGAATGTTTCAGAGTTTTGCAAAATTAAAACACTAAGAAAATCTCGTATCTGCACAATATAAAGAGAGGTGATGCCAAAACACTCTCCAGTAAATCGGCATGTAAAATAAAAATGAAGAAACTGAAAATAGGAGAGGGGAAAAGATATTGTAGCACCTACTCCCTCACCTTACCACCAAGTTTCTGGAGTATCAGGAAACTGTTTGGGAAGTTATATAAGCCCTGAAGGATGTATTTCTAGCAAAAATGCTTTAAGGAGGTAGAAGGGAGGTCAAAAATAACTCTTATCTAACAGTGAAAAACACCAGTGCAAAAAGCATTTTATTTGCAAGATGCATGATATCAGGTTCTTTCCCTATGGAAAGAAACAGGAAGATTGTTTCTTATAAAGATTATGAAGAAATCAGATCAAGCCAGTGCTACTGAAGGCACTGCGTTCTGCCTTTACTGACCACAAGCTTCCTAACAGAGAAAATGAACAGTAACATGATTTTACTTGAGTCCCCAAATAAACTAGAAAGCTCTTGAAGGCTGAACTGTTTCCCCCATTAATGAAAAGTATCATGCTCTGCAAAGAAAGCATTTAAAAAATATTCTTAGTAATATTATATAATTGTAGTGTTTTGCGACAGACATACAGACTCAGAGATGGAATTGCCTGATATTGCCCCCACATTAAGAGGCAAGTCAAAATCAGACTCCATCCATTTCATGAGATACCCTGGTCTTCTGTTCTTTCCAAAACTTCATGCTAGAGTTCCTGTCTTTAATTCTCAGTAAATAAGATGATGACAAGACTTTACACTGTTCCTTCAAACCCTAGAGAAGGGCCTTTAACTAAACATAACCATTTTTAGAGTTCTCTTCAGCCAAAGAAAGAGTAATAGTGGTACCCATGCTCTGGATCCCTTCATCATTTCCACCACATGAGATCATCTATGTGAAGTGTAAAGCAACAGACAGATTTCAGTTGTAGCAATTTTGATCATAATATAAACTATATCTTAAGTTGGACCTTGCCGCTAGACTTCTTTCTTTCTCTCTTTTTGAGAAAAACAAAGCTTATGACTTTATAATTTCAGGTTAGATATCAAATTTATTATAAATGTAAAACATGAGCAGATAGTCCTACCTATATAATGATAAACAGTTAAATAGCTTGTATCTAAAATTTGTTAGACCATAAAATAATTACCTTGAGTTTGTTTGCTTCTTTTTTATCCCCAGCAAAAAATGAATTCTCATCAAAATGCAAAGGAAATGATCTGTATTTTAAAAGAGAATATTCATTTTCATTGATTAGAAAATACTAAAAGTGCTGCTAATATATTTTGATAATCCATACTAATAAAATCAAAATAAGGTAGAAAATATAATAAAGCCAACATTCTGGTACCCCAAAGTAAATTCTTATCCTCAAATATAATATATCATAATCTAGAAGTTTCACCACAAACCAAATCTGTTCGACTAAATAAGAAAACAACACAAGTCTCACATAGTAAAAGAATGGTTCTCAAAACTGAGAATGTATGCCTTATAGTACCCAGATGAAAAAAAAAATCAAATAAAAAAGACAAAAAACTAACTCTGAAAAAAGCAATGAACTTTTGTCTTTCATTGTTTTTAAATAGTTTTCCTTTCTCTCAAGGGACATTTAAGAATTTAATTTAGAGTAAAACTTAGCAATCATTCTTCTGTGAATATACAAGTTACAGAATATGATTTACTTGACTTCATGAAGTATATCCAGAAGTAGTATTTTGTTCTCTGCATCCTGAACTTTATTTCCAGTGAAGAGTTGAAAATCTGGGCGCTCAAAGAATGGTAGCACTTTAGATAAAGCCCTTAATTCTATTAAATAGAGAAAATACAAGTTCTTAAGTCTTCTTGGTCCTTCTCCTTCAGTCAAAATTCCATCAAATCGCTGCTGAAATTCTGTAATATTATGTCCCCATTTCTTTTCCAACCATGTTTCTGGGAAGAAAGAAGAATTAAATATTAAATACTGAATTTTAAACATTTTAATCACATTATGATTTAAACCTTAGAAGTTAACTTTCATTTTGAAATAATAAATACAATCACAACTAGTTTTCATGTTAGCCTTTATTATTCTGTATTCATATTTTCTCTCCGAGATAAAAATACGTTCAAAGTTTCACCGAAAGACCAGAGTTTAATAAATTTTCTGAATATGAACATACTCACAAAAACAACACACCATTAAAATATAATTGTCTGAAATTAATGTGTTTAAAGCTCTATTTAAAATGAAAACTATTACTTTAGATCTAGAGAGCGAGAGCGACTGTGTGCTGAAGACCTGGGGGGTACGGGGGAAGGATTGCATGGAGGGAATTGTAACCATGGCAATGAGACGATATACGATAGAATGTATGTAAGACTGATGTTATCCCATGTAAACTATCACATAATTCACAATAAAACATTAAAAAAAAAACGGAACAAGGAAAGATGAACATAAAGATTTATTAATTATTTTTTCACTTGCATTGATGTTTGTATTCCTAGTGTGAGCAGTTTAGGCAAAGGTCGATATATTCAGAAACATTTTAAATACATTCATGCAAGTTAATATTGCTTTGCTGATGCTATTTGTTTATTTGATGCTAAATAATGCTATTGTAAATAAAGAATTCTGTTGTTATTGCAAAATAAAAAATAAAAATGAAAGCTATTATATTCTGTGTCTAAGACATAAGAAATACTTTAACTCCCGAAGAAATACCATGTTACTGATGCAACTTGACCATAGTCACATTGGTCAACCATGTTCTTTAAGAGTAAAGAGCAGCAGAGAATGTTTGCATCCATTAAAACTCTTGCCTTGAAGCTGGCATGCATAGAAAAGCTTTCTGATATAATAATATTTCATTAACAAACTGTGCTGTTAGGAACTATTTTCACTTGAAACAAAATGAAGGAATATTTTCTATGTGATTTTCACAATTGTGAGCATCTTCTTAAAAGAAGGAGAAAGGAGCTAAGAACCTGGTGACCTATTCCTTATAGTAGCTGCAATCCTATTACCATTTAAGAATGAATTTTTGTTGTCTAATAGTCAAGGAATCCTGGTGTGGTGCTGAACTGCAAGGTCAGTTTGAACCACAAGGTCGGTGATTCAAGCTCACCAGCTGCTCCTCGGAAACCCTATACAGGAATGTATGAGTCGGAATCGACTCAAAGGCACTTAACCACAGCAACAATATTCAAGGAGTCCTGATGTGGCACTGTGGGTTAATGCGATGGACTTCAAGGTCAGTGTAAACCACAAGGTCAGTAGTTCAAGCTCATCAGCTGCTCCTTGGAAAACCTATGCAAGGTCACTATGAGTCAGAATCAACTCGATGGCACTTAACAGCAATAACAATATTCAAGGGGCCCTGGTGATGTGGTGCATTAAGCACTGGGCAGCTAACCACAAGGTCAGTGATTGAAACCCACCAACCAATCCATGGACGAAAAATGGGGCTGTCTGCTCCAGTGAAACGCTATGGAGAAGTTCTACTCTGCCTAAGGGTCAGTAGGAGTCAGGATCAACCAGATGGCACTGTGTTTTCATAGGCAACAGATCAATTTTTTCCTAACAGATAAATACCAACTACTCTTCAGAATACCTGAAAACAAGTGTGGTAAAGTGAATGTCACATACCTTGCAAAAGGTATCTTGCACTCAAATGCACATTAATGCTTGCATGTAGGCCAGAGATGAGTCTATAGAATGCTCTTTTTTCTACACAGAGACCTAAACAAAGACAAGAAACTTCATATGTGAAATGTGTAAGGTAAAAAAAAATTAATTTCATGCCTCTTTAAAAATCAGAATACAAAATTTTAATATTTAAATGTGTTTGAGTTTCCAATTACCTTCTAGCCAACTGTAAAAAGTGTTCTCTGAAATTTAAAAGAAAAATAAGTCACAAGATTGTAAAAATGTGAAAATGTTAGGTTTTCAAAAGTTTTTTAAACATAATTGCATATTTGTGCCAAAGAATAATATGAATATTGTTTAACTAAAGATCCAAGTCTTTTTTGCAACTTCTCCAAAGAATGAAGAAAAGTTCTTGGTACAGATTCAGTTAGGTACTAAACTGTACTTTTCAATCTTTAATAAGCTTCAGCACTGCCTTATGAGCCTCAGTGTCATAACCTTCAGGATCAAGTGTTTTAATCTAAGGTCAAAACATGTCATTCATATAGCAAATCAATACATGGAAAAATATCTAACCCTGATAACAGTTCATGTTGTGAAAACTGCTATTGTTGTTGAATACTGTCGAGTTGGTTCCAACTCACAGCGACCCTGTGTAGGGTTTCTGCGAAGCATTTGGTGAGCTTGAACTGCCAACCCTGTTGTTCAAACCGACCTTGCAGCCCAGTGCATTATCCTACAGCGCCACACCAGGACTCCTTATACATCGCTGATAATATTATACACCGTTTAATATTTTTAAAAGGCAATTAAGGGAAATGTTATAAAAGCCAAAGGTCATTTATAGTCTATGACCTACGAAGATCCTAGTTCATATCCTTATCCTAGTTATTTTGCTATAAAGAAACAACCCAAAATGTGGGTGGGGGATAACTTACACTAAAGTGACTACATTACAGATAATTTTTCTTTTTTAATGCCTAAGTTCACAAGATAGAATGTGGCTTTGTAGGATAAGCACTGGACTGCTAACAGCAAGGTCAGCAGTTCAAACCCACCAGTCACTCCCTGGAAACCCTATAGAGGGTCACTATAAGTCAGAACCAACTTAACAACAAACATACAAGTATTAAAATAGCAAGAATATGGCAATAAAGAAAAATGTTTCTTTGAAATAGTTTTAAATAAAAAGGCAAAATTATGCAAAAATGCTTGTAAGAATTTGCTACAGAGATGGCAAACACTTAACTATTTGGTTATTTTGACTAAAGTTCCCTGTAGTGAAACTAAAAATGAAACAAATGAGCATAAAATAATGAAAGAAATGAAAAAAGAATAAGTAATCGACATATAAAACATGTTTTTCAGGAAACTTCATAAATGAAAGTAGAATGTAAATAATAAACTGGATAAAATACATATTGCAAATGCAACAAAGAAATGATATCCTTAATATAGAAAAATTTATAAATTATATAGTGCTCACTAAAAAGGCCAAACAAAAATAAATTTAAAAAGTCAACATTACAGATGAAAAAATATAAATGGTAAAGACATAAAAATTATTCCACTTCATTAATAAAAAAATGCAAATTAAAGCAATAGACACTTTTACCTATCAAATTAGTAAAGATAAAAATGTAACAACTACTTACTGCTGACAAGAATAAGGTAAAACAGGCCAACACACTAATTAGGGGGGCTCACGGCAGCCCAAGTATTTCATAATAAAATTGCACTCTAGGATTTTCGATGCTAAGTCCTTTCAGAAGGAGATAACCAGCCTGTCTTCTGGGTGCTGCTGCTGGATTCAAACCTCTAACATGTCAGCTAAGAGTTGAGCTTTAACCATTTGCACAACCCAGGGAATTTTTTTTATCACATCTAGAACTCTCCAAACCCAGCAGATCCTAGTTTCAACCAGCAAGTAGAGAGGGGAAATTTTCCCCTAACTGAGGCCAGGAGAAATGCCCACCTTTTAGGCTTAGTGAGTAAAACGTTCGATTGAAGTATCAGAGGCTGAGGAAGACTATCTCTAGTTCCTGAAACTAACTTGTGCTTTCACCTCCAGAGAAAGAAATCAAAGTTAAGTTCTTCTGAGTCTCGGTGGTAAGAAAATATAAACGTCACCATAGTAAGCAGCTCTTAGCAAATTCATGTTTAGAATGAATGATATGATAAAGACATACTTACCTTTACTTTTCCCTGCAAAGAAAACAGAATGTTTGTTATTATAAACTCTTTCCAGATGTACCTTTTAACATGCTACACTTTTATAAAAACAAGACTGCAATGAGCATATATTATTTTATAATCAAATCATATTTGATTATTATATTTGATGATCATTATTATATATTACTTCATAATCAAATTATAAGTAAAAGCTCAGTGTAAGGCCTTTGAGAATGCAACTCTATCTGAGGGCGATGTGAATTAAGCCTCAGTGGAAAAACGTGTCTTTTCCTGGAGCCTTGATAAAGAGGAATTTCAACTCAAGTAAGGTTTCATATGACTGACAGGAGAGAAAAATCTAATCCATCATCTAAGTGGATTATTAAATATCTTAAGGACTTACTGTTATTTGGCTGGCAGACAGCCACACTTATTTATCCTAAAGCTATACACAGTTTCTATTAAAGATTTGTGTTGCTGCTTTGAAATCTACAGACCAGCATTACATCAATCACAATACTTTTTTTAAGACTATTTGTAAAATTCAAGTTATGCACAATGTAACAATTTATATGTAGCTGCTCATTTATTCTGGAAAATTATCTTCACTGTCATTTTCCTTTAATATCATCATAATTTGATTTTAAAATAATATATGCTCATTGCAGATATCTGCGTTTAAAAAAGGAAACAAAGAAGAAATTTAAAAATCATCCAAAACTCCCTTGCTGAAAGATAAACACATTCATATTTTGATATATGTCCTTTTCAGTATGTGAATATTCAATGTTATATTATGTTTTCAAAAAAAAATTTTATAATAGTGTTTGAAACTTGTTTTATTTTTTTAACTCAATGTACTATTGATCGCTTTTGATATAAATGAACACAAATTTACAGCAACATTTACAGTGGCTTTATTCTAGTATATAAATATGTTGTTGTTAAACTCTATCGAGTTGGTTCTGACTCATAGTAACCCTGTAAAGGGTTTCTGGAGAGTGACTGGTGGGTTTGAACTACCAAACTTGCAGTTAGCTCTCCAGTGCTTGTCCTCCGGGGCCACACCAGGACTCCAGATATAAATATCCCATAACTCATTTAACCAGTTTCCTAGTGATAAACATTTCGATTGTTCTCATTTGACTTTAAGATAAGTGACAGTGATTCATTTATCAAGTCATAATGTGAGTTCATAGTGAAGATTATCTCTGGTCTATGAGTTTGCATTTTATCTGATATTAAACCAATTGCTCCCACTGAGTCAGCACATGTGACTCCTCAGCCCAAAACCCTTCTTTAAAGATGTTTTTTCATTTCTAATCTAAGAAAGACCAGTCTGCCAGCAGTTTGGGAATGATGTAATCTCTTCACTTTCCAGAAGGACTTTTATATTTATTGACTATATATGAGATCAGCGTCTCTTCAAATAAATTTTTTAAATGAAAACCTTAACATTTGCTAAAAGCACGTCAACATTTCATTAGTAAGCATATATTCAAAGAAAAGATGGATATGTATTTCCTAAGAGAAAAGTCTAAAAGGGGTTTATTAACAAACCCTTTTTCTATTATAGACTGAGCTAGATTTGTGAGTTTCCATTTTATGGCTGCTTTGGCATTAATGTGGACTCCTGGTGTGGTGCTGTAGGATAAGCACTGAACTGCTAGCCAGAAGGTTAACTAACAGTTCAAACCCACCAGCTGCTTTTCAGAAACCCTATATAGGGTTGCTCTGAGTCAGAAGTGACTCCACAGCACTTACCAACAACAACATAGCGCCTATGAAGGAGGCCTGTTGTCACAATGCTTAGGTGCTTGGCTGCTAACTGAAAGGTCAGTGGTTGAAACCTACCAGATGCTCTTAGAAAGCTATGGCCATCTGCTTCTGTAAAGATTACAATCTTGGAAGCCTGATGAGCAGTTCCAGCCTGTCCTATGAGGCCACTATGAGTCTGAATCTATTCAGTGGCAGTGGATTTTGGTTTTGGTATGGCACCTGTTCTGACCTGATGGCAATGGACTTGGCTTTATGGGGTTTATGGCGTCCTGGTGTGGCACTGTGGGTTCTTGTGCTGGACTGCAATGTCAGTTTGCACCACAATGGTTCACCAGCTGCTCCTTGGAAACCCTATACAGGGTCGCTATGGGTCGGAACCAACTCGACGGCACTTAACAACAATAACAAGAGGACACTGGTAGTTCAGTGGCAGAATTTTTGTCTTCCACACAGAAGACCTAAGTTCAATTCCCATTACAACTCAAGCACAGCTACCCCTTGGCTGTCAGTGGGGGGTTTGCATGATGCATGTTGCTATGATGCTAAACAGCAAAGCCTCTAGACTAAGAAAAACGAAGAAGAAAAGTCTTGCTATCTACTTCTTAAAATCAGTCAATGAAAACTCTGAATGATGACAGTCAGATCCCCTTGTGCTTAGGGTCACCCATGCATTAGGGCCCAACTCAGTGGCAGATGACAACAGCAGCAACATGGAATCAAAAACAGTGTCTTTTCTGCTGTTAGCTGCTATCAGTCTGCCTCTGTCTCACAGCAATCCCATACACAGCAGAATAAAAGGCTGCCGAACTTAGGCCATCCCCCTGGTCACTGCGGATTGGACCAATGTGAGCCCCAGGGTTTTCACTGGCTGATTTTAGAAGTAGATCACCAAGCTTGCTTTCCCAACAGTGCCTACCATATAGTACGTAATCATTTGCCGAATAAACATGTGCTGTTCACTATTGTGGACAAGACTATTAAATGACAAAAACAATTTTCTTGGATCATTTATCCAACAAAGTATCTCTTAGGTGACAAGCTCTGTATAAAGAGATGAAATTGATAAATGTTGCCCATATGTCCAAAGTACTATGGTTAATCAATAGATAACTAAAATAATACAAATTGTAATAATGCCAGGATTAGACAGGGCAGACAAAAACCACATGGCATAAGATTACTTCATGAAGAGGGGGAGATAACTTCCAGTTAGGAAGATCAAAGAGAGTTTTGTAGAAGAGACACAGCATTTGAGTCAGACACTGAGTTGAGTATAACTAGAAAATATAAAATATTTACAAGATATAAAGATGAGTGGATTTGCAATCAGACTAACAGAAAGCAGTTCTCTGATGGTATGGGAACAATTTTGAAGCAGAAGTTATTCAGATATTCATTTAACTGAAAGATGCATGAAAATGGTAGAAAAATGAACACACGTTAGTCCGCAAAATTCATAAAAGAATATATATCCTTAAGCTTCATGCAATAATAGTCCAATGCCATAAGGATTTTAACAAAAATACTCATGGTTAAAGTATGAACATTTTAAGCAATCATTTCTCTGCCAAGAATGAGACATAATGTCCGTGGAAAGAGGACTATAGATTATATCAACTCAGATGCTTCTGCAAACCTTTTATCTTGCCTTCTCCTTCCTTCTAACCAAAGTTCATTGACTGATAAATAATATAACAGTACAAATAAATAACTCACCTTGACCAGAGGCTAAAGGATTTAAAGGTCTTTTAATGGTCTGTGGCCTAAAAATAAAAGAATTTAAGTATAAAATGTCAATGTTAACTAGTCATGTTACAATCAGTTAAGTAAAAGTGAAATCATCTCAAAAAGTTGCTTAGTGCCTAAATCCATTCAAAATCAAACTGTTTTGTTGAGATTAAAAAATATTTTGTTTTCTCGAAGTGCTTTAAGGCAATGTGGTTATTTGATTTAGAGATAATAACTCCTAATCTTTTCCCACTGTAGCAGCCAAAATGTCATTTCCTAATTATGTCTTCAAACAAACAGGGGGAAAATATCAGTCAAACTCCTTCCTAGAGTCAGTAGCACGTTTACGTGTATATATGGATGTACAAGTGTACTTGGCTGCAGGGGAGGAAGGCACTGTTAATTGAAAAGTAAATAAACAAAAACTATCATTATCCAACACATGGATTAAAATTTAAAAGGGGATAAAAACAGTTGGGTAGATTATTTTCCACTTAGGTAATCTTATTGTTAAATTCTGATTCATAGCAACCGTATATAAGGTTTCCAAAGAATGCCTAGTGAGTTGAACCACTGACCTTGCAGTTCAAACCAACTTTACAGTCCAACAAGTGCTTACCCTACAGCACCACACCAGGCCTCCTTAGGTAAATCAATTTATTTGCCTTGTGGTCATCAAGTTTGTTATAACTTAAATTAAAAGTTTTTAAAAGAATTAATAAGTAGATTATCAGAAATTTTCTGGAGAGTTATTAAATCGATGAAGTGTTTGTAAATCCCCAAATAATAAGTAAGTATTAGTGTTAATGAAGTGCAGGCAATGTTTAAATGGCCATAATTTAAATTTAAGAATTGGAACAACTTGCAACATTCTGAGAAAATCACATGCATGCTTTATTTCAACACATTCAACAGAACTTACTGTTTCACATGTTGCTTATAGGAGTCCTGGTGTGGCTCTGTGGGTTAATGCACCAGACTGCAAAGCCACTTGAACTGCAAGGTCGGTGGTTCAAGCTCACCAGTTGCTCCTCGGAAACCCCATACAGGGTCGCTATGGGTCAGAACCGACTCGATGGCACTTAACAACAACAACAACATGTTGCTTCTATGAGTCCTGGTGGCACCATAGGATAAGCACTAGACTGCAAGGTAGGTTTGAACGGCAAGGTCAGTGGTTCACACTCACAAGCCACTCCTCGGAAACCCTATTCAGGGACACTATAAATTGGAGCTGACTGGACAGCACTTAACAAACCAAAATTACCTAAGTGGTAAACAATCTAGCCACACTGTTTTTATCCCCTTTTTTATTTGCATGTTTTTGATCATGATAGTTTTTGCTTGCCTTTCAGTTGGAATCCTGATGTGGCACTGTGGGTTAATGTACTAGACTACAAGGTCAGTTTGAACCAAAAGGCTGGTGGTTCAAGCTAACAAACTGCTCCTTGGAAACACTATACAGGGCCGCTATGAGTTAGAACACCCTCAATGACATTAACAACAACCACCTTTCAATTAGGGTGTCTTAAGTGATTTAATAGCTCTCCAGAAATTTTGACTTTTCTGCTTATTAATTTTTTTAAAACTTCTAATTTAAATTTTAACAAATCTGATGGGCACAAGGCAAACTGATGTACCTTAAGGAGGCCTGGTGTGGCACTGTAGGATAAGCACTGGACCACTAGGTAGATTCGAACCTTAAGGTCAGTGGTTCAAACTCACCAATCACTCCTCAGAAACCCTATACAAGGTCGCTATGAGTTAGAACCAACTCAGCAGTACTTAACAACAACAATGTTGTTTATATCATTAAAAATATTATGGATATCATGCTATGAAATTAAAATACATATCATGTATTTAAATGATACAAATGTAACAAATACTTCAGCTGTAAACTTTTGTTGTTGTTAAGTGCCATCATGTCGAGTGGACTCTTACTCAAAGCAACCCTGTACAGGATTTCCAAGGAGCAGTTGATGGGTTTGAACTGCTGACCTTGTGGTTCACAGTCCGGTGCTTATCCTGCAAGGCCACACCAGGAATCCTTAGTATCATTGTTGTTCTGTCTGTTGTTAAGTGCTGTCAAGTCTATTCCGACCCATAGTGACCCTGTAGAGGGTTTCCAAGGAGCAGCTGGTGAGCTTGAACCACCAACCTTGCAGTTCAAATGACTTTGCAATCTGGCGCATTAACCCACAGCACCACACCAGGACTCTTACCATTATTAGGGAGCTTCAAACAAGGGATGATTTTCTCAACAATATAGTCTCCTCATATCTAAGACTCCACAGACTGTCCCAAAATTCCTCCCAGCCTAACACAGACACACACACAAAATATAATTCCAAAATAGAGTCAGATAACTTGCAAGTAGGTAAGTATTTCTGTTTTAGCAAGTGATAAACTTGACTGCTTTCATTATAGTGGTTAAGAATGCTAAACTGGGCTCTTCCACTTACTAGATCTTGACATTAGGGATTATAGAACATCAAATATAGAATCAAGAGATGGCGATTTTAATGCATACATTAGCATCAACTACTGTATTTTGCACATACAACATGCATATAGCAGGGTTTGCAAAGTTTGTAAAAAAAATATGTAATGCATACATATTTGGGTAAAAATATAGTATATGATCTTGGAAAATTAAATAAACCTCTAGCTCTAGGTTACCTTGTATATAAAATAAAATCCTATAATTTACTCAAGGAACATTTGCTGAGTGCCTATGATACTCCCTGAAAGATCTAAAATTCTTAATCTTTTAAAGGAAGAAATAAATAATTTTGAAATTAATTTCTGGAGTTTTAGTCAAATCAGAAAGGAACTGGATTAACGAATAGGTACGTTTCTATATCCAAATAAACCTGTTAATAAAATAAATATGATTTGTAATTTTTAATCATTTTATCATTTATTAATAAAAATTAATTGGTACATCTTACAGGAATCTCTAAATGGAAATGACACATACTTGAAACAGTTTTCTTCATAGATGACATTCCATATCTTCCAAGCATCCGGTCCCTTGTAACCCGTGTAACGCTCAGGATTAAGGAGCAAATCTACATATTCAGCATCAGGGGATTGTATGTCTGCAAGATGAAATGCTTTATTAAACCTTCCTTCTCTTCACTATTGTTAAAAGCTACTATACATGACTATCTGCCATTGGTTATAAGGTACCATAAATGTAACAATGACCAGGGATTTAAAAGAACTTTTCAGAAAAAAAAAAAAAAAAAAGGAAAGAAAAAACACAGCCCTATTAAATGTACACATGGTTGCAAAAGCATCCTGATTTTAGAAATGGTGAAAAGTAAAAATATGTGACTGTTAGAATGAAAGAATCACGGTAATTCAATTTCATGAGCTATTCAGACAAAGGATATAAAATACATTTCCCTCCATCACTAACATCAGTAATTAAGGTTAATGAGGAAGTGTTTGGCATCAGTTCAAGATTCCAGATGAGAATGCATTGGTATATGCAGGTACATTAGTTCTTATCAAATACTTTCATCTTAGAAGATTACCATCAGGATCTACTACTCAGCTGTCCCAAAGGTAGAATCCTGAATATGTAAACAACTTGTACACAGGGTGATAACAGTATTAGCACTGTTTATAAAAGGGGAATTGGAAACAACCTGTATGTCCAACATAGAACAAAAGTTAGAGGTATAATATCTGGAATCTGACCACCTGAATCAGGATCTGGGCACCACTACTTAGTTGCTATGTGTCCTTGAGCAACTTTAAAAAAATTCTCTGTGCTTAGGTGTCATTATTGGTAAAATGAGGGGTAAGACTCATACTGTTATTCTGAGACTTAATAAGCTGATAAGCACAATGTGTTTACAGCAATGGTAAGAATAAATGCTAGCTAGTGGTTGTTGTTGTTAGGTGCCATTAAGTCAGTTTTGACTGTTATCTACTTTATATAGAGTTTCCCAGAAGCAGCTGGTGGGTTTGAACTGTCAGACTTGTGGTTAGCAGTGCTTATCCTACAGCACCACACTTAAGACCATCTCAAGAACAGATTTGATACATTAGACATTAAAAACCAAAGACCAGAAGAGATGTGGGATAACATCAAGAACATCATATAAGAAGAAATCAAAAAGTTACTAGGGATTGGAACCATGGCAATGAAACGATGTACGGTGGAAAGAATGTAAAACTAAAGTTCTCCCATGTAAAATATCATATAATTCACAATAAAACATGGAAAAAAAAAAAAAAAAAAAAAGACATCCTGATCAAGGTCAGACAAGGCCACTAAGCAACTGTGATGGGTCAAGACAAAAATGAAACTATGGATAATCATGTCTAAACACTGAAAAATCCTAAACATAATCCAAGTCACAGAACACCAACCATCTGACTGACCTGATGAAGATGAATGGGTGCTGACTCTTCACCGATTACAGCCCTGGCCTCCTTATAGTTGAGGTTAAGATACCCAATGACATGTGTAGCGGCCACTGAGTTTTTGTTAATGGTGGTGGAATTTGGATAAGAAGGTGGTAATGGAATCAATATCACTGAACTGTACATGTGAAAATTATTAAATTGACAAAAGTTTTATTATATATTTTTATCATAATAAAAAATAATAATAAAGATTAAAAAAAAAAGTTACTAAAAGGACAGAAAAGAAAAGACAAAAATGGAAGTCATAAGAGACTCTAAAACTTGCCCTCAAGTGTAAACATGCTAAAACAAAAGGGAGAAATGAAGACATAAAAGAGCTCAACAGAAAATATCAAATGGCAGCTAGAGAAGACAAAGTATTATAAAGAAATATGCAAAGTCCTGGCATTAGAGAACCAAAAGTAAAGAACACGTTCAGCATTTCTAAAGTTAAAAGCATTGAAGAAAAAAAAAAATTCCATGGGGGTGCTACAAAGGCAAGAAGTGACTGGCTTATAAGCTTTCAAGAGGGAACCTAGATCCAGAGGGCATGGAGGAAGGTAGAATCTCCACTGAATAGTATCCATTCTGCTTAGTCAGGGCTGATGAAAGGAGATGTGGATAGGTCTTTTGCCACACAATAGCAAATAATTGTTATCAGGACTGATTGTAAGGGCTGGAAAGGTAAAGGTGGACATTTTGGGGCAAAGGGAGGGGAGTGCTTAACCTTGCAGTCTAGGAGCAGAGGTCCCTGGGACCATCAAAGGAGAAGAGCAGAGAACGGAATCCTGCCCAGAGAAGCAGTGATGCCAGGGATGGCGGCAGAGACAATGACGTGGGGACATGGAGCAGCTGGACACTTTGGACCAGGAGAGAGAGAGGGGCAGTATGCAGATGACCAGGGGGCAGGCTTGCAGGGTATGCCCTTTGGTTGATGTATGATGCATGGAAGGGGTTGTAACCATGGCAAGGAAACAATATACGACGGGATCAATGTGAAGGTGATGTCCTCCCATGTAACCTATCACATAATTCACAATAAAGCATTAAAAAAGAAGAAAAAGAAGAAGATGGAAGGTATACAGAGTCACCCTACCAAAAAGATATGGTCAATGTTCAACCATTTCAAGAGGTAGCATATAATCAAGAACCAATGGTACTAAAGGAAGAAATCCAAGCTGTACTGAAGGCATTGACAAAGAACAAGGCTCCAAGAACTGAAAGAATATGAAGGTGACACAAGGACTTAAAATACTTAAATGATACTATCAATGACTACAAACTTCAACATGGATTGCATCTCAATGTAAAAAAAAAAAAAATCCTCACCACTGGACCAATAAATAGCAAGATAAATGGAGAAAAAAGATTGAAGTTGTCAAAGACTTCATTTTGCTTGGATCCACAATCAACATTCATGGAAACATCAGGCAAGAAATCAAACGACCTATTGCTTTAGGCAAATCAAGAGCAAAGACAACAGTTTGAGGACTAAGGCAAACAGTGGTATTACCATTATGATATTATGATTTAATAGACCATTTACAGTCAATACAACTGTTAAGTACAAAGGCTATTTAATAACATGAAGAGAGCATTATAGACAAGGCTATTACAGATATGTATATATATAAGTATATACATACATATGCACATACAAAGTTTTGTGATATTGAGTTTTCCTCTTTTGTTTATCATATATTCTATGTTGTTGTAGTTAAGTGCTGTCAAGTTGGTTCCCTGTACAAGGTTTCCGAGGAGTAGCTGGTTAGTTTGAACTGCCAACCTTGCGATTAAAACCAACCTTGAGGTCTAGCGCATTATCCTGCGGCACTGTAATTTCAAAACAAAAACGATGGCCCACAGTCCTTCAGCTGCTTTCCAAAATTATTTACCACCTTGTTGCTGCTGCTGGGGGCAGCCAAGTCAGTTCCGACTCAGAGTGACCCTATTCACAGTAGGAAACACTGCCCAGTCCTGCACCAGTCTCACGACTGTTGTCATTTTAAAACCATTGTCATAGCCACTGTTACAATGGCAACCAAAAAAGATGACAAAAACTGAGCACAAAAGTACTTAACGAGACTCCATTAAGCTCTCAACAGCACCTACTGCCTCTCACTTTAAAATAAAAATCTACATTTGGTTATTTTTTCTTACAATTCTCAGCATATTAGAGGTATCAATAAGGGGAAAGTTGCTTCTAGAACACAAAGTGATAGCATCTAGAAATAACAGAGAGCCTAAAACAGAAGTGGTAAACAAAGTAAGTAGAAAAGTAACTATTAGAATTTTTAAAAAAACATATGCATATGGAACCATCTAGTTCAGGTACAGGTCGTGTTTTCTAGTTCAGATAACACTATATTCACTGGCACAGCAGCAAATTACAATAAATCCCCAAAAGAACCCGGGCTTTTTCAGGTAAATAGACATATATTTATAAATACCTTAAACATATACAGAGTCCTGGTGTGGTACCTTAGGATAAGCACTTGACCTCAAGGTCAGTTTTAACTGTAAAGTCGGTGGTTCAAACTTACCAGGTGTTCCTTGGAATCCCCTATACAGTGTGACTGTGAGTCGGGACCAACTCAAAGGCACTTAACCTCAACAACAAACATATAAAGATACATATATGAAGCCCTGGTGTGGCGCTGTGGGCTAACGCGCTGGACTGAAAGCTTGGTTTGAACTACAAGGTTAGCAGTTCAAGCTCACCAGCAGCTCCTCAGAAACCCTAAAAAGGGTCGCTATGAATCTGAACTGACTTGATGGCACTTAACAACCACACACATATATATGTAGTCCTGGTGTAGTGCTGTAGGATTAGTGCAGGACTGCTAACCACAAGGTTGGCAATTCAAACCCACCAGCCGTTCCTTAGGAAAATACTAAGGCTTTCTGCTCCAGTAAAAATGATTGCCTTGGAGCCCCATACAAGGTGGCTATGAGTCACGATGATGCCATGGCACATAACCACCACCATATATACATGTAAGGCGTTCTGGTAGCGTAGTGGTTACAAGTTGGGCTGTTAACCTCAAAAGTCAGCAGTTCAAAACTACCAGCCGTTCCACAGAAGAAAGATGAGGCTTTCTGTTCCTGTAAAGATTTACAGCCTCTGAAACCCTATGCAGGTTTGCTACGAGTCAGAACTGAGTCCACAGCAACCCACCACCACCAAATGTCCAGGTACATATTGTTATTAGGTGCCCTTGAGTTGGGTCACATGCCATTCTCAAATTGTTAGTTTGAGCCCATTGCTGCTGCCAATGTGTCAGTCCATCTTAATGGAGGTCTTCCTCTTTTTGGTTGCCCCTCCACTTCACCAAGCATGATGTCCTTCTCCAGGAACTAGTCCTTCTGGAGAATATGTTCAAAGTACATGAGACGAAGTCTTGCCAATTTTTGCACATAGAATCCTTCAATATTACAACCCGAGACTTGAACTTTTTCTTCAGTTCTTTCAGCTTTAGAAATACTGAATGTGTTCATCCCTTTTGGTGTTCCACCTTCAAGTCTTTACATATTTCATTATAATACTTTACTTTGTCTTCTTGAATTCTCCTGAAAATTTTTCTGTTCAGCTTTATTACTTCCTAATTTTTCCAGTCACTTTAGCTTCTCTAGGTTCAAGAGCAAGCTTTAGAATCTCTTCTGACATCCAGTTTGGTCATTTTTTTCTTTACTGTCTTTGTAATGACCTTTTTTTTTTCTTCATGGATGATGTTCTTGATGTCATCACACAACTCTTCTGGTTTTCAGTCAATCGTGTCTAGTGCACCAAATGTTAAAATGCCACAGGACTTTCCTCCTAAACTGTGAGCCAATAGAGAAAGCCTTCCCCTAAAACTATTGCCCTGAATTCAGACTTCCAGCCTCCTAAACTATGAGAGCAGAAATTTCTGTTTGTTAAAGCCATCCACATATGGTATTTCTCTTATTTTGTTAAGTGCTGATGAGTCGGTTTCGACTCATAGTGATCCTGTGTAGGGTTTCCAAGGAATGACGGGTGAGTTTGAGCCAGGTACCCTGAGGTTCAAACCGACCTTGAGATTGAGTGCTTACCCTATAGTGCCACACTCAGGACTCCATTTGTGTTATGGCAGTGCTAAATAACTAAGACAGGGAGTAGAAATACGTATTTGCCAAAACATGGTCATATTTTCTATTAAGGAAAGCATATTTCTTTCTAATAAGAATCCATAAAATTAAAAATAAGGACTTTCCCTTTCTCTCCCTCTTTTGGAGGGATAACAGGCAGCACTGTTGCACTGTTTACTTATAATTAAAATGTTCTGTATCATTCTTCTAGGTGTTTTGTTTTGTTTTTTTTCAAGTTAACTGATCCTTCCCAAAAGGCCATAAAAGGATAACAAGGCTTAATTTGATTTGATTTTGTTTAACCAATAAGCAGGCTACAATTCAACTTGAAAAAGGAAGAATCGGAGAATCTGTAAATATTAATCAAAGAATTCTATAGGGTTATACACTCTAACAGCACTACAACACTGACCTAGCTTTAAATGTCGCAGACTTACCTCATGGTCCAATATTCTCTTCTCCAAAGCAACAAGAACTACCATTAAGGGAATTATATAACAATCCAACACCAATAACAGAAACAAGGCTTTGCAATTCCCACATTTTAACTATTTATATAAAATATCTGAATGTCTTACAAAATTATATCAACTATTAGATACAGAACACTGTAAAACTTCTAAGGTCAATGTTTTTTGTTTTCCAAAAGCTGAATCACATATTTTTCTAGCATTTCTAAAATTGGGCTGTATAAAAAAAATTTCCAAAACGTTAGCCATCTTTTAAAATATAAGCATATATTTCACATATTTTATTTTAAAAACATACAAAATATATTTAAGTAATTCTTTAAAAAACTGAGCTTATATACATACATATGGGCCTTCTATTTTCCCTTCAGTAATAGTCTACCTTTTTATACTCTAATTCTAATACAACTAATGCAGATCATTTTGGCAGGAGATAAAGGAGTTGAAGGAAAGGGAAGGAGAAACGGCAGGGAATCCTGTGCTATACAATTCTAATCCTTACTCATCATCTTCTGCCACTACTGAGTCTCCAAAATTCTCCATCACAACCTTGTTACTGCTGCTTCCTCCAAGGGAACAGGAATTTGAAACACAGTATCTTCGTATCATTACTTTCTGGCTCTAAGTTTTGATGTCACCTCATCAGTTTCTCTTCTCCATAGTTTGCAATGGTACAGAGCAAAGCGTTCAATTTCTAACGTTCAAAGTGTTCAATTTGTTTTCCTCTTATGTATAATTTTAAACATAAGCATACTATAAAAAATGTTATACCATCAGCTTCACAGAAGTTGTCTGAGGAATCATCATGCTTGGTCCACTGAAGAACAGCCTTCTGTGTTTCCTCACTTCAAACAAAGAAATGGAATCATGTTATTTAAGTTAATATTTGACATGAAAGAAACCAAATACTGCTGTGAAAAATCAAACCTCAGAGATTCATCCACAGCTCCAAGTCGTTCTGCTTGCTCACATTCTTCAATAAGATTATTGGCTTCTTCAGAATACTGTAATAAAAAGAGGAATACATAGAATGAACTTACTGTCTTTTAAGAATTTTTTAAAGAATTTAAAAGTCATTTCAGGATCTTTTTATCACCTTGGATTCAAATCCTAATCTTTTTTTAAAAAAATAAGATTTCACATTCCTCTTAAAGTTAAGCAATAAATAAAAGGTTTAGCCCCATATACTAATGTTCATTATTCACTGTAGCAATATTCACAGTCACTAAAAGGTAGAAATAAATTGTGCATCAACTAATGAATAAACAAAATGTGGTATATATATATATATAAAACTCAGCCAGAAAAAAGAATGAAGTCCTGATACATGCCACAACATGAATGACCCTAGAGGATATTATGCTGAGTGAGGGTTGTTGTTGTCAAGTCAGTTCCAACCCATAGTGACCCTGTATAGGGTTCCTGAGGAGTGGATGGTGAGCTTGAATCACCAACCTTCTGGTTCAAACTGACTTTGCAGTCCGGCGCATTAGCCCACAGCACTACACCAGGGTTATAAAAAGACAAATACTATATGAAATAAGCAAACATACGTTGTTGTTGTTGTTAGGTGCCGAGGAATTGGCACCTACTCATAGTGACTGTGAACAACAGAATGAAGAACTTCCTGGTCCTGTACTATGCTCACAATTGTTACAGTAAGCCCACTGTTGTAGCCACTGTGTCAATCCATCCTGTTGCGAGTCTTTCTCTTTTTTGCTGCCCCTCTACTTTACTAAAGATGGTGTCTTTTTCCAAGGATTGGTCCCTCCTGACAACATGTCCATACAAAGTCCATGAGACCAAATCTCTCCATCCTTGCTTCTAAGGAACATTCTGGCTGTACGATTTGTTTGTTCTTCTGACAACACATGGTATCTTCAATATTTACCTCCAACACCATAATTAAAATGCATCAGTTCATGTCTGGTCTTCTTTATGTATTATCCAGCTTTCACATGCATATGAGGTATTTGGAAGTACCATGGCTTAGGTTGGGCACAGCAAGATCCTCAAAGCGATATCTTTGGTCCTTAACATTTAAAAGAGGTCTTTTGTCGGAAAAAGCAAAGATATAGAAACCAGAAGCAATCAGTGGTTACCAGAGTATCCACTGAAAACATTTTTGTGATATAGAGAAGTGACTTTGGTGCAACAGTAAAGCACTCGACTGCTAACCAAAAAGTTTGCAGTTCAAACCCACCCACCAGCTCTGTGGGAATAAGATCTGATGATCTACGCCCTTAAAGATTAGCACCTAAAGACCCTGAGACAGTTCTACTATCGCACAGGGAGCTGCTATGAGTCCAAATTGACTAGATGGCCCCTAACAACAACAGACAAGAAATCAAGAAGCATTTGTCCCACTTTTCTAATACTCTGACTATGGTCATCAGGTTTCTCTTCAATAAAGCTAACAGTTGGAATAGATCATTTGTAAGATTCATTCCAATTCTAAATGCCCAGTCCTAAGAATGCCCTGGAGCCTACTAAATCTTACCAAAAGAATTCCAATATCTTTAGATATGCGAGAGTGTTGTTATATGTTGTGGAATTAGTTGGTGTGGTGCTATGGGTTAATGCGCTGGACTGCAAGGTCAGTTTGTACCACAAGGTTAGCAGTTCAAGCTCACCAGCTACTCCTCGGAAACCCTAAACAGAGTTGTTAAGAGTAGGAACCAACTCAATGGCATTTAACAACAGCGAATAGCAACCAGGGAATCCTGGGGTGGTGCTATGAGATAAAGCACTGGACCACAAGGTTGGTTTGAACCGCAAGATCAAACTCACAAGCCGCTCCTCAGAAACCCTGTACCTCCGGAGTCACTATAAGTCACAATTGACTCAAGGACACTTGCCAGATTCAGACAAGGATGTGCAATAAGGGATATTGTTGTGACATCAGATAGATCTTGACTGAAAGCAGAGAGTACCAGAAAAATGATTACTCATGCTTTATGGACTACGCAAAGGCTTTTAAATGTGTGGATCATGACAAGTGTGGACAACATTGTGGAGAATGAGTATTCTGGAACACTTAATCATGCTCATCAGGAACCTGTACAAGCAGTCATTCAAACACAACAAGGGGACACTGAACGGTTAAAATCAGGAAAGATGTGCACACCAGGGTTATATTTTTTCACCATACTTATTCAATCTGAATGCTAAATAATCCAAGAAGTTGCAATATACAAAGAAAAATGTGGTATCAGGATTAAAGGAAGGCTCAATAACAACCTGTGATATGCAGATGATACAACCTTACTTGCTGAAAATGAAGAGAACTTAAAATACTTACTGATGAAGATAAAAGACCACAGCCTTCAGTATAGGTTGCACCTCAATGTAAAGTTGAAAAAAAAATCCTTAAAACTGGACCAATAAATAACGTCATGAAAAATAGAAAAAAGCCGAAGTCTTCACTTTGCTTGGATCCACCATCAACACGCATCGAAGCAGCAGTCAAGAAAGCCAATGACGTTGTTCATTAGGCAAATCTGCTGCACAAGGCCTCTTTTAAAGTATTGAAAATGTCAATTTGAGGATGCTCCTAACCGAAGCCATAGTATTTTCATATGCATGTGAAAGTTGGACAATAAATAAGGAAGAACACAGAAGAATTCATGCATTTGTGCTGTGGTACTGGAAAATATTAAAGGTACCACAGACTGTTAGAAAAACAAACAAATCTGTGTTGGAAGAAGTACAACCAGAATGCTCCTTTGAAGTCAGGATGACCAGACTTCATCTCTCATGCTTTGGATATATTGTCAGGAGGGGCCAGTCCCTGGAGAAGGACATCATGCTTGGTAAAGTGGAGGGGCAGAAAATAAGAGGGAGACCCCAATGAGATGGACTGGCACTGTGGCAGCTACAGTGGACTAAGGTGTGGCAGCGGTTGTGCAGATGGTGCAGGACTGGGCAGTGTTTCATTCTGTTGGATACAGGGCAGCTACGAATCCAAATCAACTATGTAGACTGCACTTAACAACAACAACAATAGCAACCAGGAGACATGGCGTGGAGCTGTAGGAAAAGCACTGGAATGCTAACCAAAAGGTCAGTGGTTCAAACCCACCAGTCACTCCTCAGAAACCCTATACAGGGTTTTTAGGAGTCTGAGCAGACTTGATGACACTTAACAACATACAACAACAACAAACAGCTACCTATTGTGAGGATGGCACAGGACCAGGCAGTGTTTTGTTCTGTTGTGCATACGGTCATTATGAGTCAAAGCCAACTCAAAGGCACCTAACAATAATGGTTGTTGTTGTTGTCATTGTTAAGTGCCATCGGGTCAGTTCTGACTTACAGCTACGCTGTATAAGGTTTTCGAGGAGCGGCTGGTGAGCTTCAACTGTCTTTGAGCTTCAACTGGTTCAAACTGACTTTGCAGTCCAGCTCATTAACCCACAGCGCCTAGTCCTGCGCCATCCTAAAAATTGTTGCTACATTTGAGCCCATTTTGTAGACCTATCTCACTGAAGGTCTTCCTCTTTTTTGCTGACCTTTTAGCAATGTTTACCAAGCATGATGTCCTTTTCCAGTACATGAGACAAAGTCTCCCCATCTTTGCTTCTAAGGAACATTCTGGTAACATGTTCCTTTTTGAGACATGAATTTCTGTGTTGGGAACTCTCACAGACCTTGCCTTACATATCTTATCATCTGTTGAACAGATATATGTATTTGTCAAAATTCATAAAATGTATGTTTAAGATTTATACATTTCATTCCATATTAAATTTATATAAAAATATAGAGAAAAACAAATACTGAACTCTAGTAAGTGGTATGCATCTAGTTACATATATGTGTAGGGGGACATACATTGATTTCTACATCCAGCATTGATTTAAATACATCCAGAAAGTAACATGTACTGGAAGATGACTATCTGGATGAAGGACACATATCTGACAATGTAAGTTTTCTAGGAGGTCCTGATGTGGCTCTGTAGGATAAGCCCTGAGCTGCCAACCCCAAGGTCGATGACCAAAACCCACCAGCTGCTCCTTGGAAACCCTATACATGGTCACTATGAGTCAGAACCAAGTCAATGGCACTTAACAACAACAAATATACTAAAATAATGGCAGAATCTAGGTAGTGGGGTCTAGGGCTGTTAATAGGAAAATTCCTTCAACTTTGTTGTATGCTTAAAATTTTTCAAAATAAAATACTGCGAAAAATTAATTTAGAACAGTTCTGTAGTCTAAATGAAAAACCATGTATCCCAGAGTGACAAGTAAATGCATCCTCTGTAGATGTATGTGGTAAAGTGTCTTTAGACACAGTCTTCTAAATATAACCGCCAACTTACAATGCATGCACTCAAGCTTTGTCAGCAAATTGGTATGTTCTGGTTTTTAGACGGCCAGTCATATTTCTATGAGGGGAATTATTGGCCTTTGTACAAGTTACATATTATCATCAGCTTGCATGGAAAGGGGAAATTTATTTTTCATTAAAGCTTGCATGCCTTGTCTTCCTTTTCTCTTCT
>NW_006408712.1:4750322-4751123 GCF_000296735.1 Chrysochloris asiatica
TTTTTTTTTTTTTTTGTTATTCCAGTAAAAAGACTGTGAAATAAAATGCACTACCTAATAGTAAAATAAATACATAGTTGTTGATTTACACTATGCAACAAAGGAGAAAACCACTATAGCAATACTCTGCAGAACTGCTTCAGCCCTGTGCGTATTTCTCTTGTCTCACCTAAACCTTGCCAAGAGTCCCACTGCCTTGCCTGCCACCTGGTGGACTAACTGCTTAGGGCATATCACAGACATGACAGGAGTCCTGGTGTGGTGCTGTGGGTTAATGAGCTGGACTACAAAATCAGTTTGAATTGCAAGGTCAGTGGGTTGAAGCTCACCAGCTGCTCCTCAGAAACCCTATACAAGGTAGCTGTATGTCAGAACCAACTCAACAGCACTTAACAACAACAGTACATATGGCTAACTCCAAGAGGCCAGCAATGGCAGAACTGTCCAACATGTCTGTCCCCAGTGCCCCATTCCGCCTCGCAAAAATGTAAAGAGTTAATATCCCCAGTCATTGGTGTCTAACTGCAATTCAGCTGGCACCAGTATACTGTCCTTGAGAGAAAATTTAGCTGAACAGAGAAAGACAAGTTCTTGTAAGTCACCTTTTTGTTGAGAAAATGAGAATGCATTTTAGTTCACATAGATTCCTGACGTGGCTTTCTGCTCCCATAGATTGACAGCTTTGGAAATCCTACACAAGGTCGCTGTGAGTCAGAAGCAACTCCATGACACATAACCACAAATATATATATATATACACATGTATTAACAAACAAGACATTATGTGTCTTCTGATACGAT
>NW_006408712.1:4751223-4751983 GCF_000296735.1 Chrysochloris asiatica
GAGAGACGAAGTCTTGCCATCCTGGCTTCTAAGGAACATTGTGGCTGTACTTCTTTCAACACAGATTTGTTTGTTCTTCTGACAGTCCATGATAGTTTTAACATTCTTCTCTAACACCATTAACTCAAATGCATCAATTCTCCTATGGTCTTCCTTATTCATTGTCTGTCACATGCATATGAGGTTACTGAAAATACCATGGCTTGGGTCAGGCACACCTTAGTCCTCAAATTGCTATCTTTGTTCTTGAACACTTTAAAGAGATTTTGTACAACAGATTAGCCTAATGCAATACATCACTTGATTTCTTGACTGCTAGTTCCATAAGTGTTGCTTTTGAATTCAAGAAAAACGAAATCTTTGACAATATCAATCTTTTCTCCGTTTATCATGATGCTATTTACTGGTCCAGTTATAAGGATTTTTGTTTTCTCTGCATTGCGGTGCAATCCATATGGAAGGCTTTTGTTGTCTTTGATCTTCATCAGTATTTTAAGTCCTCTTCACTTCCAAATAAGGTTGTATCATCTGCCTATTAGAGGCTGTTAATGCATTTTTCTCCATTCCTGATGCCATGTTCTTTTTCATATAATTCAGTTTCTTGGATTATTTGCTCAGCAGAAAGATTATGTATGGTAAAAGGATACAACCTGGCACACACTTTTCCTGATTTTAAACCATTTAGTATCACCTTATTCTGTTTGAATGACTGCCACTTGGTCTTCATACAGATTCCTCATGAACACAATTACGTGTTCTG
>NW_006408712.1:4752887-4763654 GCF_000296735.1 Chrysochloris asiatica
AAATTTATCAGATTATTTTAACATAATGGTTAGGCAGTTTTTATGGTTACTACTTAAAAGTAAAAATTATATAGATTGTTAATCACATATCTTGTTACTGTATGAAAATGTAGATATTTACTCAAATTATTCCATATTTAACTCCTAGGAACTCCGCTAGGTGCTAACATCTGTGTCCTTTGATTTTACCCAAAAGTGTTTAGTAGCTTTTTGTGCTTTCCTTTACAAAAAGGTAATCAAAACTATTCTTACATAATTATTACTTTAGTCTTGGAATCAGCCAAACTTTAAATGTATAAAAATACACTGTTTAATGAAAATTTAAAATATTTATCTGCTTTCACAGTTGTTGTTTGCTGTTGAGTTGATTCTGACTCATAGTGACCCTGTATAAGACTCCCAAGGAGTGGTCCGGTGGGTTTGAACTGCCAACCTTATGGTTAGCAGTCCAATGTTTATCCTACATGTCACACAAGGACTACCACTTCAAATATTAATACTCCAAGAATTTTTAAGTAAAACCAGGCGTTTTGTCCACAAAACTCCTAAACAAACAAAAATACATCTACAAAAAAAAAAAAAAAAAACGATGAACACTTGGAGCAAGACGGCAGAAAAACATACAAAAGATAAAAGGAAACAGACACAGATGAAAATCCTGGAACCCTGAATTTCAGAGGAAAGGTAAAAGAATTGGACTGAGAGCATGCTGGGAAAAGAAGCTGAGCAGGGACAGTGAAAGAGGGAGACACACAGGTGAACAGAGGGCCAGATGAGGCAGACCATCTTGGAAACAGTCTTGGCAACAGAAGGTGGTCTGGCAGAACAGATTCACACACAAGACAAGAAATGTGTGATTCTTTTTTTTTTCCCTATGCTCCCCTGGTGACCAGGGGTGTGACCAGCACCTGCCCTCATCCACTCCCAACTCAGACCATGCCCCGGAGTTCAGAGTCACACTTTGGTTGGTGCCTGGATTCAGGTGGGCTTGGCTCCAGACCTGCGAACCCATAGAGCCACCAGATGAGCATTCAACCAGTTACCCTGCCCTCATCTGCCAAATGGGCCTAACAGACACAGAAAGCAGCTCCATCGTGGGCCTCCACAAACTACTTCCAGATTGAGTGTCCTGAACATAGGTAACACCAAAGCCGACAGGAACGCCACCTAGGGCCAGGGACCCTGCTGTCACCTCCCTACCATACCCATCTCTTGAGCTCCTTCACTTGCATGAACCATCCCAGAGTTTTCTCCTCTCAAGGAGCTCTAGTAGAGTAATAGTTATGAATTGGTATGCTATTCTCAAGGTCAGCAGTTCAAAACTACCAGCTGATCCACAGGAGAAAGATGCAGCTTTCTGCTCCTGTAAAGATTTATAGCCTCGGAAACACTATGCAGGGTCACTGTGAGTAGGAACCAACTCCATGGTACTTAACAACAACAACATGTCCAATAGCAGCACTGTTTTTATGCTTTTGTTTTTGTGTTTGGTTTTATTCTTTTCTTGTTTCATTGTTTGTATTTATTTATCCTTTCTCCTCCTCTTTCCATTCCCTTGCTTTTTATCCTTTCTTTTTCTGAAGTTTTCCTTCTGTTTCTCATTTCCCACAGGAGACAGTTGGTAAGGGCCTGAGAACATACCGACATACAATCATCAGTTAAATACAAATATGACAACTCCACAATGCCCCAGAAACAGAAGCCAATTTTAGCTCACATGAAAAAAACAAGAGAGAATGGCTTAAACAAACGACCAAGATGCAGAGTCAGAAAATGTTTCTGAGAAAGAAGAGATAATGGAACTAACTGAAAAGAATCCAAAAGAATGATAATTGGGTACCTTCAAAAGATCAATAGACAGATCAAGGGAAGCAAGGAGAACACAGTAAAAACTTTAGAAGAATTCAGGTAAACACTTCAAGATCAAACAGACAAAATAAATGCAAATTTTAAAATAATACAAAACCCTCAATTAGCAATCCAGAAGATTAATACTAAGAGCTCAGAAATGGACAATACATTCAAAGGGCAAAGGAGGAGATGCAAAGCAATGAAAGCCCAAATGAGTGAACTTGAAGCTAAATCTTTCAATACTTATATGCTAGAACAATCAGGAAAAAAAAGAACAAATCTAAAGAAAGTCTAAGAATTATGTGGGACACCATGAAAAGGAACAATTTATAGAGTTCCAGAACAGGAAGAGACAATAAAAAGCCCAGAGAAAACAGAAGAACTGTTGAAAGAAAACTTCCCTAACATCATGAAAGACAAGAAGATAACCATTCAAGCAGGTGAACAAACCCCAAACAGGATAGATCCCAAAAGATATCACCAAGACAAACGTAATTAAACTCTCCAAAACCAAAGATAAGGAACTGAGAGTGGCTCTAGAAAAATGAAGTTACCTACAAAAGAGAACCAACAGTACTTATTTTCTGATTTTTCAGCAGAAACTATGCAAGCAAGGAGGCAATGGAATGACATATACAAAGAAAAAAAAAAAAAAGAATCATACACTCAGCAAAGCTGGCCCTAAAAAACAATGGTGAAATTAGGGACATTTTCTGATAAAGAGAAATTAAAGGAATTTGTTATAACAAGACCAACTTTACAAAAAATGGTAAAGGATGTTCTTTGGACTGAGAACCAACAACAGCAGACAACAACCTGAGATTACCACACATGACAACAGCACCCAGAACTCAATCCAGATATAGAAAGAAGTATTTAAAGTGAAAAAAATCTACAAGACTGAAAATAGGGAAATAGAGATATCAATATATAATGAAGTCAACTACAAAGCAAAAAGAGGGAATAGTGTAGATACAGACCTTCTAAATGGAAAGGAAGTCAAGTACATTTCAAGGTAAGACACACTGTTTTAAATAAGGAAAAACACTAATAAATTATACAGTAACTTCAACAAAATGAATACACCTTCACATCAAAACAAAAAAAGAAGAAAATGGAAAGATTTAGTAAGCATTAACACAACAGAACTGAAAATGCAAAGAAAACCCACAAACAAAATTAACTCAATGCAGAAAAATTATGTGGACAAAAAAAAAAAACAAAAAAACTATCAATTCAAACCTATTGATAATTACACTGAATGCAAATTGATTAAACGCACTAGTCAGAAGACAGAAAACAGAATGGATAGGAACGCAGGATCCTTCAATATGATGTGTACAAAATAGCACATCAAAAATATGGAGACAGCCTAAATGCCCATCAACAGAAGAATGGTTAAACAAACTTTGGTACATCCACACAAGAGAATACTACAATATGTGGAAGAATAATGATGAAACTGTGATACACTTCACAATATGCATGAACCTGCAGGACAGTATGCTAAGTAAAATTAGTAAATCACAAAAGAACAAAAATTATATGAGGCCGATATTGTAAAAAGTTAAGAAAAGTTTTTCTTGATAAAGGAAACAATCTCTGATGGTTACGGGCAGGGAATGATTCACGGGCTAGAGGATAGACACATGTTAACTATAGTGACAGGACAGATAATATACAAGAGTGAGGTTAGCAGAGGAAAGATGAAGGTAGCTGGAAACACAAGGAGAACTGCAATGGTAAAGTGAATAGAAGTAAATGCTGTTAACTGTTGGTATATGAAAGGGACTGCGATCATTGTAATGAAGCAAAGTATATGATTTGTAGAATGTGAAACTGATGATCTACTCTGTAAACAGCCGCTCAATTCACAATGTTGTTGTTGTTATGTACATTGGAGTCGGTTCCAACTCATAGCGACCCTGTACAGGGTTTCCGAGGCTATAAATCTTTATGGGAGCAGAACGCCTCATCTTTCTCCCGCAGAACAGCTGGTAGTTTCAAACTGCTGACCCTGAGGTTCACAGCCCGATTCGTAACCACTACGCTACCAGAGCTCCTTCAATTCACAATAGAAGGTTAAAAAAATGTAATAACAAAAAAAGGATTCATTTTGCTTATATCTCATAAATTTTATTGTATTAAACCACAATCATAACTTTGTTCTGGTAATATACAAGAATAACAAATATCAAGCCATTAGTCTCACTAATAGACTCCTGATGTGGTGTTATAAGATCAGCACTGGAGTGCAAAACATAAGGTTGGCTGTTCAAGCCCACCAGCTACTCCTCAGAAACCCTAAACAGGCACTGAACGACAACAACAACAATCTCACTAATAAATCAAAGGATTATGTTAACCACAAAATTTAAATTATTATGAACCAATATAATTCAAAATAGGTTTTATATTTGTAACTTATAATTTTATGTATGTAAATATTATATTTAACATAGGAATTAAAATACAAATTTTTGTTACATAAGCCCCTTTTAAAGGGTTGCAATGGACAGAAAAAAACGATAAAACGTTTTAAATGTATACATGTTTCTTACAGATTGACAAGGCTTGACAGCACAATCCCTTCTTCCACACTGGTTGATATCATTCCAGAAAGGACAGGGCCTCTTCAGGTTTACCTGAAACAATAGTAACAGAGAAAAACGTTATCAAAAGAAGGCTCTCAAGATTACAACTGGCAGGTGTTAAGTTATGATTCTATAACCTAGTCATGTTATTGAATGTAATCTCATTCTTTCACTGATTGTCAATTCCAATCATTACATAAATGCGAAGCTGGTTATAAGTAAATTGATAGAGTTACTTAGAAAGACACAGATTGCTACTAAACAGACTCTGAACAAAGTGGCTGATTATCATTACTCAACTTAAATTCTTTTCAAGCAAGTAACAGGTAGACCAGCTAAACAACTATAAATTCCTAATATAATTAAATACTTCAATGATATGGTTCTCTTTTGAAATAAAATACCACAAGGTACTTGTTAAAATGATACAGATTAAAATAGAGTCATGTGCCTCAAAAATTTAATTAAATTTCTTTAACTAGAGTCAAGCTGATGTTTTAGAAAATTATAAACAATTCACTGTTTTGATAACAGTAGTTTCTGTGCTTAGTTCAATTTAATCAACTAGTTTCTAACTCTAAGAAAATACAGTTACTGAAATTAACAGTGTGTCCAACGTTCACTGTTCATAATCACATGGTTCAAGCTCATGAAATAAATTTTCCTAATAAAGCCTCTATCAATTTTATATAATAGTCACAACTTGGATGTTATGTAATTTCTAAGAAAATGGAATTATTCATTTAATCTTTTAGTATTCTTATATTAAAAAAAAAGTAAAAGTACCTTATAATATCTAAAGTAGTCACTTTCAAGAAGTTTTTGTAGTCTTGGGAAAAGCTTGTAGTTATTAAATTTGTCAATGGTTTCCACATCACAGGTACAATCATCCAAATAACCACTAACCTGTTATAAAGAAAATAAAATATTAAGCTGAAATTTACTAGATGCAATAGGATTATTTTTTTCTCACATGATTATTAATAAATATCTCCCAATCAACCAGCTGTTAACTTCCTCCCCTTACAGTATTATGAGATAAGGTACGACGCTGATTCAGAAATACTACAATTCTTACTATATGCTAAAGAAGTCAGTGAATACCTTTTAGAGGGTGTGCCAAGCTCAGAATGACCCACGACCCCCAGAGACTTGGCTCCTTAACAGTCATTTTGTAACCCTGCCCTCTAGTTCACAGGTGACTCAGTGGACATTAGGCCCAAGCCAGTTCAGTCTCTTCTTCAGGACTCTGGAATTGAGTCTAAGAGGGAAAGATGTCTCTCCCTGTAACTAAACAAGTAAACTCATACCGTACTACACCATGTGAACGGAGGAGTGTATAAATCAGTTAGCAGAAAGCAGAAAGGTTTTAAAAGATACAAAAAGAAACAAAGATGGGACACAGAGAACATATGCTACTTGGAATCCCTCGGGTTTCACTGCTGGCACATCCCCCTGTCTTCCTGAACCACAGCTGCATTCCTGTCTTTGGGGTTCCTGAGACTGTACTCTAATAGTTCAGTTGTCTCTGTCCTTCGTTTATTTCAAATTCCCACCTAAGGTCAGAAACAAGTTTGGTGAATGTATGCAAAGTGAAACTGAATTTAGAGGGGGGGAAAAAAAAACTCAACAATTCTTTATAAAAGCCTACCAAACTTCAAATATAGGGTCATAGCAATTTTTATAGATTGGAATGGTGGTTACAAATTATTTATCATTAACAACAATGAGATAGCAAACCAACCACATAGCCAATTCTGATCTTCAAATGTTTAAATCGGATATTTTGACTATGGTGTGGCACTGTGGGCTAATGGGACAGACTGTAAAGCCGCTTGAACTGCAAGGTCAGTGGTTCAAGCTCACCAGCTGCTCCTTGGAAACCATATACAGGGTCACTATGGGTCAGAATAGACTTGACGGCACTTAACAACAACAACAACCAAACCCAAACCCACTGCCATCAAGTCGATTGTGACTCACATCAAGCCCATGACTCACAGGGCAGAATAGAACAGAACTGCCCCATAGGGTTCTCCAGGCTGTACTCTTGATGGAAGCAGACTGCCAAGTCTTTTTTCCATGGAACAGCTCAAGAGTTCAAAACCACTGACTTTTCGGTTAGCAGTCAAGCACTAAACTACTGCGACACCGGGGCTCCTTGTAGCTACTGAACTAAACTATTCAATGCACTTATACTAGGGTTAATGTGCTGGACTGCAGTTGGTTTGAACCGTAAGGTTGGCAGTTCAAGTTCACCAGCTGCTCCTAGTAAACCCTATACAGGGACGCTATGGGTCAGAACCGACTCGACAGCACTTAACAAGAACAAACATACTAGGATGCAATGGGAACTCTTTATAATCCGATGTTATCAGTTGGAAAACTAATATCCTTTGTTTTGGGGGGACTAGGAACACACCAAATAGAGTTTATTTAAACAATGCTTTGTGTAAGTAATAAATACATTGTGATTCAAGAAAAAATACTAGAAATGTTTTTTAAAGCACAGAATGCTGCAGAAAAGACATCCATATCACGTTTTAGTGCAAATATTCCCATTGTAAACTGCATTGGATTATATTTGAAGGAGACCTATGATCAATCAATAAATAATATAAATAATATGCTAGCAAGGAAACAAATACAGCATTTAAATCTTGAATTTACATGTTTCCCTTTGGAATAAGAAAAAAATCTTACACTAACTTTTCATCTTACCCATTACAAAACAGTAGTGGAAATGTCCACGCACGTGATGACACGACTTTGGATAATAACAGTAATATTCAATGTTGTTGTTGTTGTTATTAAGTGCTCGCAAGTCACTTCCAACCCATAACGATACTGTACAGGGTTTCAAGGAGCAGCTGGTGAGCTTGAACCACAAACTTTGTGGTTCACACCAACCTTGCAGTTCAGCACAATTAACCTGGCGATCTGCTTTCAAAAGGTCACAGTCTGGAAACCCTACTCTGCACATACAGGGCCGCCATGAGTTGGGATCAACTATAAATGGTTTGCTTTCAGTTTAATTCAATTTCTAGAAATCTGATCTACATATTTTATCACTGTAATAGCTATTTTCATTCCATATGCAAATTTGTCCAAATTTCTTCCTAAATATTCTCTGAGTATGCAATAATCTTAGAGCCCTAATTTTAGACACCAACAAAACAAAAGTGTTTCTATCCTAGATGACTTGATTTTTCACACCTCTTTATTTTAAGCCTCAAAAGCAGAATTTCTAAGAACATAAAATAGCTCCTGTTCCTCAGAGACTGTTACTGTGTCCTCCAAAGGCCACAGGAACAGACGTCAAGCAGAGACATTCAGTCAAAAAGAAACAAACACAGAGAGAGAGAGACATATTCAAACTCGAGAGGAAGAATTGGAACAAATTAATTGTTCTCCCTGAGGCAAAAATGTAAGGTAAAAAAAGTACCCTCGGAATTCAGCACAAGTATCACCGATTTCAGGAAGCTGTACCTTAGGTGGCTGCTAGGTTAACTGCCCTCGCAGTCCGGTCTCATGACACTCCACATACTACTATATAAGAACTGTTGTTGCTGTAAAGTGCCATCGAGTTGGTCCAACTCATTGCCACCTTGTCTAGGGTTTCCGAGGAATGGCTGGTGGGTATGAAACTCTGATCTTGTGGTCCAGTGCATGATCCTTACAGCACCACACCAGGACTCCTTATGTAAGAATTAACCCACTGCATTTCTCTCCCACACATTAGACTATAAAATCCTTCAGCACAAAATCATGTCTCTTCAACTTTGTATTCCCAGTACTTAGCACTACACTTCTCGGAAACACATAGTAAATGCTCGATGATTATTTGTTGTAGGGTGAGTGTAGAATGAAAAAATGAATGCTGTCCACTGCCACTCATCATTCAGCTGAGACATGTACCACACAGTCTAATTACACCTATGTACTAGATAATATTGAAGGCCTGGTGTGGCGCTGTGGGTTAATGCGCCAGACTGCAAAGTCATTTGAATGGCAAGGTCGGCGGTTCAAGCTCACCAGTCACTCCTTGGAAACCCTATACAGGGTCACTATGGGTCAGAATCAACTCAACGGCACTTAAGAACAACACCAACAACTATATAATATTGGAGGCCTGTCATGGCTAACTGTTATCTGAAAGGACGGCAGTTCGAGCCTACCAGACATTCCTTGAAAACCCCGTACAGGGTCACTATAAATCGAACTAATATGACAGCAGTTAACAACAACAACTATAATGTTACCTATGCTGCAGACCACACAAGTAGAAGTGGCAAGAATGCATTCATATAGCAAGTAAATGAAGCTAACTTTAAACGAATACTTACATCCAATATTCTACCTATCTATATTCTAGTTAAGGAGCTCTGGTAATATAGTGGTTACAAGTCGGGCTGCAACCTCAAGGTCAGCGTTTCAAAACTACCAGCAGTTCCATGGGGAAAAGATGAGGCTTTCTGCTCCTGTAAAGATTTACAGCCTCAGAAACCCTATATAAGGTCGCTATGAGTTGGAACCGACTCCACAGCACACCACCACCACCATATTCTAGTTACAAAGGAATTTATAATTAACCATAAACCAAAAATTGAATCCAAATGCCTCCAGAAACAGTCTATCACCAAGAAAACAGAACGAGATGAAGGCAGAACAATGACAGTTTTACAAATCTTCTGCCTTTTTCCTTAGATATTTGAGTAGGAGGTATCCCCACACAATGCCAATGGTAGCAGAACAGCTAAGGAGGCAGAATAGGAGTGGTAGGGGTCCTAGTGTAGTTGTTGTTGTTAGGTGTCATTACAGGGGTTCCGACCCTACCCACAACAGAAGGAGACACTGCCTCGTCCTGCACCAGCCTCACAATGGTTATATTTGAGCCTATTGTTTCTGAGGTTTCAGCAGAATCCAGCAAAAGAGGGATAGGCAGATACTTGGAAACCCAAGCTATCTGACCATTCTGGTTATTCACCAACATCAGCAGAGCCTGATCCCTGCAAGGAAGTCTGGCAAGTGTGAAGCCAGGCCAATTCTACAAACAATAGAATAATGTACGTTGCCAGAATAGAGCCTCCAGAAAGGCTTATGTTAGGAATCCAGTTAACAGACCAGGAAGATCATTGGAAACCAAGCCACATATTATCATCTGAGTTAACCGCCCCCCACACCAAAAAAAAAAAAAAAAAAACACGGTTGCTGACGATAATGAGAAGCTTTACACTGTGCTACAGAAATAGAACTCTGGCCCTACCACAGGAGTCTGCACTTCTTAAAAACATGGTGCCCTCTCTACCCCAAAAGTGATTCAGTGCATGCTAAAACTTTAAACCCACTTCTAGGTTTCAGATCATTATTAAGCTTGATAGGGCCAAGCTAAAAGGTAGAGACTTAAAAGCTAAAAAGGATCCAGTTGAGGGATGGTAGACATAAGAACCAAGCTAGGCTTGATACATACCATCACCAATTTAACCCAACTTAAAGTCTTAGCCTCTTACCAGCTGGAAAGCTTGTAGGCCTTCTGTTCAGCATCCCAAACTATACAGCAATCTCCTTCAAACAAACCCTTCAAGGAAGAGGCATTGTATGACAGTGGTTAGACATGCAGAGTCTGGAGGCAGACCTTCTTTGATATGTATGAATCCCATCTCAATCACTTACTAGTTGTATCTAAAGTGTCAGAGAACAAAGACATCTTTTTGAAGACTAAGGTATGCCAGCCATGGTATTTTCAATCCCCTCATGTACAGGTAAAAGCTGAACAGTGAATACTGAAGAAGAATTGATAGCTTTGGATTATAGTATTGGCAAAGAATATTGAATATACCATGGACTATTAGAAGAACAAACAAATCTGTCTTGCAAGAAGTACAGCCAGAATGCTTCTTAGAAGTGAGGGATGGTGATTCTTAGTCACACACACTTTGGACATGTTATCAGGTGGGACCAGTCCCTGGGGAAGGTCATCATGCTCAGTAAAGTAGGTCAGCAAAAAAAGAGGAAAACTCAATGAAATGGACAGCACAATGCTTCATTCTGTAACACATGGGGTTGCTATAAGTTGGGATCAACTCAGCAGCACCTAACAACAACAACAATCCCCCACAAGAGTTCTATGTACCTCATTTGCATTAGCAGCAAGTGTTGAATTCCTTTGGTGGGCCACAAGCACCTTATTTGCATAACCTCACCCAATCATTATAATGGAGTCACAAAGATTATAGCTAGAAGGGCCAAATTAAGTAATTCACTTTGTTTTTGTTGTTGTTGTTAGATGTCATCGAGTTGGCCCGACTCATAGCAACCTTAC
>NW_006408712.1:4764794-4781666 GCF_000296735.1 Chrysochloris asiatica
TACGAATCGGCCTGCGAACCTTAAGGTCAGCAGTTCGAAACTACCAGCCGCTCCGCGGGAGAAAGATGAGGCTTTCTACTCCCGTAAGGATTTAAACCCTCGGAAACCCTGTACAGGGTCGCTATGGGTCGGAACCGACTCGACGGCACTTAACAACAACAACAACCATATACAAAAAGTGAGAAGCAGCAAAAAGTAATGGCCAGCTTGTTCATGAGTCTCTTTTTACAGGTATTATTAGGGACTTAATTATAGTCCTCAAAAAAACATGCTGAAGTACTCATCTCCAATACTTATCAGAGTGATCTTATTTGGAAATACAATCTTTGCATATGTGATCAAGTTAAGATGAGGTTATTGAAACAGGTTCTAACCCAAAATGACGGTTATCCTTATTTTTTAAAGGGAAAAGAAACACAGAGACACATAAGAGAAGGTCATGTGATGACAGAGGCAGAGATTCAAGTAATGAGTCCACAAACCAAAGAATGCCAAGGCTTGCCAGTTACACCAGAAGTAAGAGGAAGACATGGAACAGTTCCTCCCCTAGGACTTTCAGAGAAAGCACTGCCCCCCGGACACCTTGATTTTGGATTGTCTAACTTTCTGAACTGTGAAAGACTACATTCCCATTGTTTCCCTCTGCCCAGTCTGTGATAACTTATTATGACAGACCTACTACTAATAAGGAGTCCTGGTGTGGCGCTGTAGGCTAATACGTCAGACTGCAAAGCCATTTGAACTGCAAGGTCAGCAGTTCAAGCTTACCAGCTGCTCCTTGGAAACCCTATACAGGGTCGCTATGGGTCGGAATCGACTCAACAGCACTTCACAACAACTACTAATAAAGGCACTCATACTAATACTCGCAAAGGTATCCTTTCATTTGCAATGAAAGACCAAAAATAAATTAAATTTCTATGTTTTCTTGTATACTAACAACTTCTAGTCTTCCATAGAAATTATATAGGTAAATTCCTCATATTCCTTTTGTATGACATACTCAAAGTGTGCTTTATTTAACAAAGACCTTTAGATGTTGTCTTAGATAGCTAGTGCTACTATAACAGAACTACCACAAATCGGTGACTTTAGCAAATTCGTTTTTCACTGTTTATCAAAAACCCCTGCTGTTAATTGATTCTGACTCATAGCAACCTTACAGAGGGTTTCAGAGACTATAAATCTTTAAAGGAGAGTGGCTGGTGGATTGTTACAGCTGACCATGTAGTTAGCAGTCCAGTGCTTACCCTACAATGCCCTAGGACTCCAAAGGTGTCCAACACTACAAAGCTAACTGCCTCATCTTTCTTTTAAGGAGCACCTGGTGGGTTTGAACCACCGACTTTGCATTAAGAGCGCAACACTTAACCCACTAAGCCACCAGGTCTCCTCTCACTGTTTATTGTTAAGTGCCGTCAAGTCTGTTCTGACTCATAGCGACCATGTATAGTTTCCGAGGAGAGGCTGGGGAGTTTGAACTGCAGACCTTCATGTTCAAATCAACTACAGCACCACACCAGGATTCTCACTGTTCAGGAGGCTAGAAGTCTGAATTCAGGATGCCAAATCTTGGGAAAGGCTTTCTCTAGTGTCTCTGGAGGAAGGCTCTTGTCTCTTTAGAGATTCTGCTCCCAGGTGACTTTCATGTGGCTTGACATCTCTCTTCCCCAAGTCTACTCATTTACTTGTCCTAATTGGCTCTTTTTACATCCTGTTAAGAGATGGACTTGAAACACACTATAGGAATCCTGCCTCCTTTACTTAACAAAGACAACCCATTCCCAAATGGGATTATAGCCACAGGCACACAAATTATGTTTTATAAAACATTGTTGGGAGAGAAAATTCAACCCATAGCAGTATACTTAATTTTATTGCACTTTGTGAATATAAAGAAGAACATTAAAATTATCCATGTGCTGACAGAAGACACTGAGACAGCTCTATTAATGGAAGCCTGGAAACACCAATTAAAGATTCTAAATTAATAGACAAGGAACTCTAGTAGTGTAGTGGTTATGAGGCAGGCTGCTAACTTCAAGGTCAGCGCTTCGAAATTACCAGCTGTACCACAGGAGAAAGATAAGGCTTTCTACTCCCGTAAGGATTTACAGCCTCAGAAACCCTGTACAGGGTCACTATGAGTCAGAACTGACTCAAGGGCACTTAACAACAACAATACACACCATACTGGGGTCCTGGTGTGGGGCAGTAACATAAGCTTTAAACTGCTAATTGCAAGGTTAGTTGTTCAAACCCACCAGCTTCTCCTTGAAAACTCTATACTGGGTCGCTATGAGTCAGAACCAACTCGACGGCACTTAACAACAAACCACCATATTATTAACGATGTCTCTCCCCATGACCCCGTCATTTCAGTTAACAAACCAAAAACACTTTCTAAATTGACTTACACAAAACATTTCACAGGTAAATCTGATACATGTGTGTCAACCATGCATTCCAAAATGTATTCCATGCATTTAGAAGTAGTCATTTTGGATTAGCTAAAATACTATTTAATTACATATGATGGTAAGTCCAAAGGTGTTGCTACTAGGGTTCCAGTTCACACATGTAGAAGTTAATTTAAACACAATGTGTTGGAACATGAGTCTGTGATACGGATGGCTGCCACAAGTTCTCTCAGTAACACTCACCTAGTCTCATTATGGTGACTTCAAAAATGAAAAGAAAAAGCTAATCAGAAGCGTGGCTTCCTCAGCAAAACCAGAGATGGAGACAGAGATGAGGACATAGAGAGAGCAGCTGAAGACTCTAGACTCATGGAAAGAGAAAGGCTGTGTGCTGGCAGCCAGATGCTGGTGGCCAGGAGTCAGGCTTGTTGAATGTGTCCTTTGGTTGTTTAAATGATTATATATTCCTGAGTGTTTTTGTGTACATCCCCCGCACCAAAGAAAACAGAGGGAATAGAAGCAAATACTGTTGAATAATGATGCACAGAGGAGATTGTAATCATTGCAATGAAATGATGAATGTAAAAACTGATGTTCACCTATGTAAACTATCGTTCAAGTCACAATAAAAACTGAGAGATCTGCTAGAGTAGCTTAATTCAAAACAAAGAGGTCAGCTCAGAACGATTTTTAGGACTCCAAAGAGATAATCTTAATAGATTTTCTCAAAGGACACAGGACAATCAAGGGACTTGTTGAGAAGAAGTTTTAAGAAAACTGCAAACTGCATTGAGGAGAAAAAGACCAGGAATTTTTTTCCCATTAGGACAATGTGCCTGCTTATTATTCTTCAAGGTTAGCAAGGGCTGTATCTCCTAAAGAATTTCATTGGGAAACTGTACCTCATCCACCTTACAGCCTTGATCTTGCCCCTTCAGACATCTTTTTGTTCCCCAAACACAAAGAACAATTTACAAGATCTATAAACCTTCACTCAATTCACAATAAAAAGAAAAACCATTAGGTACATGGGTGGTACAAATGGTTTGCAGTCAACTATCAGTAAAAGGTTAGTGGCTCAAATCCATACCGGAACCACAGCAACCAATACACTGCAGAGGACAATGTTCTGTAGAATTCCCAAGGCTGTGGTCTTTTGGAGGCAGATCACCTATCTTCCGGGGTACCTCTGGGAAGGTTCTAACCACCAACCTTTTGACAGATAGTCAAGTGCTTTAACATTTGCACCACCAGGGACTCTGTAAGATTACATATAGCTATTGAAAGCCCTACTGTTTACAGTTAGACTCTGATATGTGGGTCTGCCATATGTTGGAATCAACTCGACAGAAATGGTTTATCTTTTTTAACATTTCTTTACATGGATGTATTCTATTTAGCAAGTTGCTATTAATAGGCACTTGGGTTGTCTACAATCATCTGCTTTCATGACCAGTACTGCAATAAATAACCTTGTACCTATGTCAAAAAAGAAAGAAAGAACATTTAAAGAAACATGATTTGAGTCCCTTGAGAATGTCAAAACTACTGTTTTGATGCAGTGTAAATAAAAAAGGTTGGAATCCTGTGGGAAAGGATTAACCCAAACCGCCAGCGAGTCCATTCCAACTCATAGCAACCCTGTATAGACCTTTCCAAGGTTGTAAATTTTCAGAAGCACAAAGCCTCATCTTTCTCCCTCGGAGTTGCTGGTGAGTTTGAACCACTGACCCTGTGATTAGCAGCACAGAGCTTGTCCTACAGCACCAGCAAGGTTCCTTATAGAGGGGACGCACTAGGGGTTGTGTGCTGTTCAATCAATTCCGACCCATCGCTAACCTGTAAAGCGTTTCCGAGGGTTTGAGTCTTTATGGGAGTAGAAAGCTTCATCTTTCTCCCGCAGAGAAACTGATAGGTTTAAAGTGCTGACCTTTCAGTTAGCAGCCCAGCTCACAATCCAGGACTCCTTGGGGAAGGATTAGAAAGATGGAAGTAACGCCTTAAGAAGTATATAGACCTAGATGGAGTATGTCAATAAAAAAATAGCTGCACATTTTGAAATTGTTATTTAAGAAAGGCTTCTATGATTTTGTAGCAATTATTTTTTACTTGTTAATAAAGTAATACAAAATTGCATTATTATCAGATTAACTAATTAGGCTGATAGAGAGCTACTGCACTCAGAATAATGATTCTGATTGTAGAGGTAAGCAATAGCTACATTAGCTGATGTGGCACTGTAGGAAGAGCACTGGACTGCTAAATCACAAGGCTAGAGGTTCAAACCCAACAGGCAGAAATCCTATACAGGATTGCTATGAGTCAGAACCAACTCGATGGCACTTAACAACAACAATATTAATAATGACTAACATTGGTGTTAAATGCCATTGAGTCGGTTCCAACTCATTGAGACCCTGTATAGGATTTCTGATTAGTGGCTGGTGGCTTTGAACCATTGACCTATGGTTGCCAATCCAATGCTTATCCTACAGTTCAAGATAAGCAGGACTCCAATGAGTACATAGGAGTTTATGAACTTGGTTCCAACTAATTAAAATTAAAAAGATATCCATACTACCTCCATATCCGGGCTCCAATATTTCTTCTGAGGGTTTTCTTTAAAATGCATTATAGAATTTTATGAATGCTACTAAAGTTCTATTATACTCAATCTCTCAAATAGTACATAAAGAAGAAAACCCTATGGATCATAATGGTCAGATCTGCAAAAGATCATAGGGATGATGCAAGACAGTAATTTGTTCCATTATGCATTGGGTCACTATGAGTTGAACCAACTCAACAGCAGCTAACAACAACAATAACTAGCTCTGGGAGTCTCCAACTCTAATCTTATTACAAATATTGGTTTAACAAAAAGGTTGGTCCTGATTATGAGGGTTGTTGTTTTTAAGTTGGTTCCAATCAAAAGCGACCCTGCAATAGGGTTTCCAAGGAGCAGCTGGTGGGCTTGAACCACCAGCCTTGTGGTTCAAACCTACTTTGTGGTCCAGTGCATTAACTCACAGTGCCACACCAGTACTCCTGATTATGAGGGTAGTTACACAAATCTATACGTGTGTTAAACTTCATAGACTTGCAGGCCAAAAGGGAAGACAGAAGCCAATATTACTGTGAAAACTTAAAAAAACTAAATTCAATGGCTTTTTTTTTAAGTATGGGATATAAGGAAGATTTACAAGTCCCAGAAAAATGATTACTTAGCAAGTAACACTGAAACAACAATATCAACAGAAATTTGCAACACATGGCAAAATGGGTTTTGGTAGGATGTAAAATCAAGTAGAAATATCCAATTAACAGGCATGCATAATAACTGGCTAAATTTAAAGAATAATTTGGAGCTGTTGACCCAAATTGATCTGAAAGATCAATTCCCGAAAAATAAGCAGATAGCTTATTTAATTAAAAGAATATACTTCTATTTGCATAGTACTCACATTTTGGAATATAATCTCCTTAAAACTTGCTGAGTACTAATTATGTACCAGGTTTAGTACTCTTGAGTATCAGGACAATTTTTTTTTTAATGTTTTATTGTGAATTATGTGATAGTTTACATGGGAGAACATTAGTTTTACATTGCCATGGTTACAATCCCCTCCATGCAATCCTTCCCCCATACCCCCCAGGTCTTCAGCACACAGTTGCTCTCTCTCTCTGGATCCAAAGCAGGACAATTTTTTTATCCATTTTTTTATTTCTCCTCACCAACTTGTTCATGACAGACCTCAATATATGTATGCTGTTTGAATTTAATCCCATTACTGTAGGACTCTGTACATTCTACTTTGATGACTTCCTAAGGTTGAATTAGGATAAGTACTCGGTTTGAACCACAAGGTCTGCAGTTCAAACTCACCAGCTGCTCCTTAGAAACCCTATACAGAGATGCTATGGGTCAGATCAGACTCTTAACAACAACAAGGTTGAATTAACTTCATTCTGGCTCTGGCTCTGGCTCAGATCAAAACTAATGTTCCTTGTTAACTGAACCCAAACTACACACCAGAGGCCCAGGCAACAGTATGATGAGTGATTGTGTGGTATGCCAAGGCAGAAGTGGTAAAAGGGACCGGCTATAGGAAGGGAGAAAAGAATAGCAGAGGAGACTAAAAAGGGCTTGGTGGCTAGATGGATCCTGTAAATAGAACCAGAGAAGGTTTTTAACTTGTACTTCCAAACATTAGGTATAAGTTTAATTTTTAATGATGTTTTCTAGCAATATTTACTCTTTTTAAGTGTTTAGGATTGTCCCCTCTTTCCAAAAGAACATTATTCACCAAACTCTGAACTCTTCAGGGCAGGGACCAAGCTGTAGTCATTTCTGCATCAAAAGCACTAAGTCAATGTACATGTTTTGAAATGTTTGTTGAATGAATAATTTACACCACTCATCTCCCCTTATCTCCATTTCTCTTCTTCCTCCTTCCTCCTTTCCCCACCCCCTCTCTTTGTATGCACGTCCATATGCCTGTTTATATTTTTCTCTTCATTTCTATTCATCATCATTCCTCTCCTCAAATTGCCTCATCCTCCCCCTTTAATTACTGGCCTAAATAGAACTGAAGTATACTTTTCCTTGTTTTGTTTACTGAATTGGAATTTATAATCTTTGTTCTTGAGTTTGCTTGTTTGTTTGTTTAAGTATTATTGCAGTTAAGTGTCATGGAGTCATTGTTACTTATATGGACCCTGTATAGGGTTTCCAAGGAGCAGCTGATGAGTTTGAACCACCAACTTTGTGGTTTGCAGTCCAGTGCTGATCCACATCATTTTAAATTCCTCTTAAAAACTGTTTTTCATTATGTGAGCCTTAATTTATTATCTGAATATAAATTGATCCTGAAAAGAAAAATAGACAAGTCTTATTCTAAAAGGACAAGAAAGAGGCCTAATCAATAAACTTTTGTGTTAGGCGAGTATTTAAATCTAAAGAAATTATGAATGGAGGAGGGGAAGTTTAATCACTGTCCAGAAGACCAAAAAAATCAGTGTAAAAAAGTAAAAGCACTCCCTTATAATCTGACACTTAAAAAAAGCTGGGGGCAGAGGGAAAGTTGAAGGATTCAACATACATATACTTTTATTTCATTATCCGAATCTCTAGGATTTAGTTGAAATGTTACAATGAACCTCATCCTTCAGCCTGAATACCTAATTTTAAAGCTACTTGTCTTTTCAATGTTTAAACTTGATGTTATATTATATTTGTAATCAGAAGAAGAGCCACCTTTTAAGTACTTGATTAGACACTGTTTGCAAACACTGAAGACACAGGAGCTTTTCCATCTCTCGGTTGTCAAGCAGCAATTTACCTTCAATTACCCTGACACCCACCAGGGAGGGCAGTGGCTCTGAAGGATAAGCATTGGGCTGCGGACCACACGTGGGCGGTTCAAGCCCAACCGCCCACCTGCCGCTCTTCAGAAGAAAAATGAGTCTCTCTGCTCCACCAACATTTGCAGACCCAGAAACCCTATACTGAGTCGGATCCGACGTGACAGCACTTAACAATACTGACATCTTCCCCCCCCCTCCCAGAACAGTGGCTTCAACTCCCAAATAACTAGGCAAAACGACAAAGTCCAAGAATTTGAAGGAGTGAATGAGACCCCTTTCTTGTATTTAAGGCACCTTTTCCTACTATAAATTAGTATCACACCCCTACATATTAAAAGTTATTCCTAGTAATAAATTAACAGTAAAAATCTACTTAAAGGGAATAATGTAGATGCCTATTCCTTGGTTTATGGAGTCCTGGTGTGGCGCCGTATGTTAAGCACTCGACCTGAAGGTCAGTTTAAACTGCAAGGTCGGCCATTCAAACTCACCAGCCACTCCTCGGAAACCCTATACAGGGTCACTATGAGTCGGAACCTACTTGATGGTACCTAACTACAACAATTTCTCGATTTCGTATAAAAAGTAATTTTATCAACATACGCCAATCAAAAAGGTACCCGGCTGCTAATCTCACGATCAGCAGTTCGAAACTGCCAGCTGTTCCACGGAAGATGAGGCTTTCTGCTTCCGTAAAGGTTTAAAGCCTCGGAAATCCTGTACAGGGTCACTATGAGTCAGAACCGACTCCACAGTACTTAACAACAACAACAACGCCAATCAAAAGATATTAATTAACAAGAATAATGATACTGAAATACTATTAGTGTAAATACCAGAAACTTGTGTCCTAGAATTTTTGAGCTCAAGAAACCCACATCTCTTACTAATAGAAGAAAATGACCATAATAAGGTTGTAAACAAACTTGTGAACTGCGAAGGAAGGACCATCTTCCCACTTCAGACCAGTTAAATGGGCACAATAATCACATTACACTGAAGAAAAAGGAAGCACACCCAGAACGAGGAACCACAGAGCAACCACAGCCCCAGAGACCAAGCAGGAAAAGTCACAACAAAATCTGACAGCAGTTCCCCTACGCAAGCGCGTCCTGGCCAGAAAGGTTGGCGAAGGCACTCAGCAGAGGTACACCACACCCAAGTCCCAGGTCAAGTTAGGAAGGTTTGAATTCTGTGAAAATAACTGGTTGAGCGTGAACATCTTCCCTGGCAGCAGGGACCAACAAAGACATACACCAAGTCGGCAAAAACACACAAGGTGCACCTCGCCCGGAGACTGATCGAAGGTTAGCCGCAGAGGAGCAATCAGGAAGCAGAAGCAAAGCAGTCTCACTCTGGGCTGGCAGTAGTACTGCAAAGACGCACCCCCAACCTTTCACCTGCTGGGGTGCGCGAAGCAGTGCGTACCCTTGGGGCGGGGGACGCCGGGACCCACGCGGACGCACACACCCCTCACCTGGCAGAAGCACCTCTGCGCCGCCGTCTCCGGGGGCTGTTGCCCACCTCGGCCCCAGCCGAGCAGGCACGCGGCGCCCAGGAAGCCGATCAGGAAGCCCCAACAGCGACCCATAACCTCCCCGGACGCTTGTCGCCCCAGCTCGGAGCTCCCAGCACTCGGGAGCAGGCCGTGCGCCCTGAGAAGAAGCCCGCGCGGGCCGGCCCCCAGCGGCGCCCCACCTCCCGGCCGCCTCCCAGGCCCGCCCTCCGATCTCCCGCCTCTCAGCGGCCACCGCCCCTGCTAGAGCCTGCGGACGTGCTGCGTCGCCCGCACCGGCCGCCTGGTGCCTCGGACCCGCTTCCTTCCCGGCGCGTGAGGCTGACGCACCAGCCGGTTTCCCGGCTCGGCCCCGCCCGGCCCCGTTCGGCCCGCTGTGCCCGCCTCGGCCCCTGAACTCCCCAGGCCTAGAGACTGGACGCGACGCGAAGGAGTCGCGATCCTTCAGCTCCGCTACCAAGAGCGAAAGTCGGAGGGGCCTGTGTTTTCCCTGCAGGGCCCCGCCCCATCCCAGCTCTCTCTGGGCCAATCCTTCGAAATCTCAATGTTAGGAAATCAAATCGTACGAATTACGTGTCCATCGTGTCCCTGGCAGACAGCCTTAAAGCCAAAGGCATAGCAGAGATATTCCTGACCAGAACTGCCCAATAGAAATATAATGCGAGCTCCAATGCATTCTTTAAATTCTCTAGCAGCCGCGTCAAAAAAGTAAAAAGAAACAGATGAAATTAAGTTTTCATATATTTTGGTGTGGTGCTGCGGGTTAATGCGCTGGACTGCAAGGTCTGTTTGAACTGCTGAATCGGTAGTTCAAGCTCACCAGTCGCTCCTCGAAACCCTATACAGGGTCGCTGTGACTCAGAATCGACTCTACAGCAACAACAATTGAATCCACATGTGAAAAATGTTGTTTCCAAGTTGTTCTGGTGGTGATTTGGTGCCATGGAGTCAGTTCCGACTCATAGTGACCCTATGCACAACATGCTGCAAGACCCCGGGCCATCCTTACTATTGTTACGTTTGAGCCCATTGCTGCTGTCAGTCCATCTCTTTGGGAGTCTTGCTTTTTTGCTGACACTCCACTTTACCAAGTATGGTGGTGGTATGTGTCATGGAGTCCGTTCCAACTCATAACAACCCTGTATAGGGTTTCAGAGGCTGCAAATCTCTACCAGAGCAGAAAGCCTCATCTTTCTCCCGCCGAGTGGCTGGCAGTTTTGAACTGCGGACCGTGAGATTAACAGCGGACTCCACTACACTACCAGAGCGCTCATTATTAAAATTATTCATAAAATACTTTGATTTGATTTTTTTGTCTTTGAAATCAGTGTGTGTGTATTGTATGGTTTAAAATTAAGAAAGGTTTGCAACAGGGTTGTATTCTTTTACCATACTTACTTAACTTGTATGCTGAGCAAATAATCTGAGAAGCTATAAATCGGTACTGACCCGATGGCACCTAACAACAACAACATATGATATGGACTAGGTACACTTCATGGAACCTGGTGTGGTACTGTAGGATAAGCACTGGACTGTTACCCCATAGGTCAGTAGTTCAAATACTAGCCACTCCTAGGAAACCCCATACAAGAGTCACTATGAGTCAGAACCAACTCAATGGCACAAAAACAACAAAGCCACACTTCACCTTAACTCTTGCCCAAAAATGGGTGACTAGTGGTTACTGTATTTGGACAACACAGATGGAGCCACCCTCTCATTTTAGAAGAGGAAAAAGGCCCAAAGGTGAGGCGATGTGAGTAAGGACTGGAAACAGTTTAGCCAAGTCCTCTGATTCAACCCCTCCACCCCCCAAAAGACCTACTGCCATCTACCCATTCCAACTCATAGTGACTATATAGGATTTCTGAGGCTCATGGAACTTAGCATGTAATATTTTATGGTATTTTTCTACTTCATATCTCTACTACTGAATTGCAAACTCTTTAAGCTCCTTTTGTTTCTAACATACCTATACCTTCCAAAGATCCTAACAAGGTTCCTGTGTTTGCACATGTTTATAGAATGATTACCCTCCATAAGATCATCATACTAATCTGAAGATTATGACATCAAAACTGAGAGACACAATAAGGAAAAAGGGAGAATAGGTGAATGATGCCTAAGATTTTAGAAGGAAGCAATATAATCATGAATCAGTTCAAGATTTCATCCTGATGCAATATCTTGTAACCTGGAACAGCTTAAAGTGCTTCATAAGCCTAACTCTTGCCCAGAAAATACTTCTAGAAACTTATAATTGGAAACAAACTCCATATAAGATTTTTATTGTCTTGATAAATTATAATTTTCTATTCATATTTTGAAGTCTTGGTGTGGCACTGTGGGTTAATGCGTTGAACTGCAAAGTTGGTTTAAACCAACCACAAGATCAGGGGTTCAAGCTTACCAGCTGCTCCTTGGAAATCCTATACAGGGTCACTACGGGTCGGAACCAACTCAAGGGCACTTAACAACAACAGCATTCATATTTTAATAGACTTCAGAATATGTAAAATAGTTCTATGAATGTGATGTGAATGTTACTGATGTTTCCCTGAGAATACTTCAACTTGGTCCTTTGGGTGAGTTTACTTCAATTCTGCATACTCTAATAATCATATCATCTGTGTTATGTCCATGAAATAACTGATTAGTCATCCAATAACTATTTAAGGAACACCCATAATGTACATAATTCAACTTTTGAATTTTTAAAGCCCAGCCTGCCACCTATTACCAATTTGCTGAAGAGCCTTAAATTAGAGATGAACGAGGGCAGAACCTTGTTATCCTAACACTTGTGATTATAACAATAACATGACTTAGTTGTAATGTACGTAGCATTTTTTGGTGGAATTCTAATTACTGTACAAATCATAGCTATTACTTTTTTTTAATGACCAAAGCAGGAAATGGTTTGAACCCAATTCCTCAAAATGGGACATGGAGATTTCGTTGGGAAATTTCTCAGGACTTAGATATTTTCAGGCATTGAATAAACTGGAAGGAAATAATTTTAAAGAAAAAAAGGAATATTATGATACAAAGGGTAGAATAGCTAAATAAAATCCTGATATGTGGGACTGGTAAATGATTAGAACAACTTATCCAATTAATATATATTGAATATAAATGTGTACGTGGTACTTTACTACACTGTTCTCTCAAAGTGCTTAAAATCATCTGAGTTGGAGATACACACCCTTAAGTTCTCTACCACAAGTTCCTGAAAGAGAATTTCAACTTCTCTACCACAAGACTCCGGAAAGAGTCATCAATATACACGTTGTCACTGCCTTACTTCTTAACTTATATTCACTCCTTACATTCCCTTTCTTTACTCACTATGCAGCCTTCCAACTCTACTCTCCTGAAACCTGTCTTTAAGATGATCTTCTCATAGTAAAATCCAAGGACCATTTTTTCATGAAATTGTTGGACCTCTGCTTCATTTTGATGATGTTGATTTCTCACTCCTTAAATTAAAATTCTTTATCAGAGATCTCAGAATTTCTTTACATTGCTGCTGTTGATTTGCCCTAGACCTTATGAAAAATGGACCAAAATGCTGCCCAGTCTTGTGCCATTCCCACGATCAGTAGCAGCTTAGGCTATTGTGAACCACTTGCTGGTTTCAATAGTAGATTACCAGACCTTTCTTCCTCGTTCTTCTTCACCTGCACGCTCCACTGAAAGCTGTTCAGTGTTGTAGCAACACAGAAGCCTCCGCTGACTGACAGGTGGCGATAGCACATGAGGTGTGTTGGCCAGGAACTAAATCTGGGTCTCCCAGATGGAAGATGAGAATGCTACCACTGAACAATCAATGCCCCCAGTTCTCCTTATTGTTGTTGGTTCTATGATATGATTTAACTGTCTTCTTCATGGGCTTTTCCCTAGCCCACCTCTAAGATGTGGGAGTTCCCCAGTATCTCATCCTAAATAGGGCGTGTGTCTACTTATTCTCTCCCTAGACAAACTCATCCAATCTCATGATTTTAAGTTGGTTTTTGTTTTTTGCCATGAGAATGATGCTCAGACTTATATTTCCAGTTCAGACCATTACCTTCCGCTTCAAAAACCAACTGTCTACTGGATACTTCATCTGGTTTTCTCAGAAACATATGGTCCAACCACCACCCACCTATTGTTGTTGTTGTTAAATGCCGTTGAGTCAATTCTGACCCTGTATAGAGTTTCCAAGGAGCAGCTGGTGAGCTTGAACCACCGACCTTGCAGTTCAAATGGCTTTGCAGCCTGGCACATTAACACACAGTGCCACATCAGGACTCCACCACCCACCTATAGACACCTAGAAAACAGGCAGCCATCATCAATTTCTCCCTTTTTTTCACCTCCCATAGCCTATTGACACATGTTGTTGCAGCTGTTAAGTGCCGTCAAGTCGGTTCTGACCCATAGAGACACTGTATAAGGTTTCCGAGGAACAGCTGGTGAGCTTGAACCGCCGAACTTGCAGTTCAAACGGCTTTGCAGTCTGGCGTGTGAACCCACAGCGCCAAACCAGGACTCCTTGAATCCTGATAATTAGGCCCTCTACATATGTCTTCAACTTGCTCCTTCTTCTCCACCTTTACTAACAAGAACTTAGTCCCAGCCTATGATGTCACTCACCTGACTTATTGTTACAGTCCCTTAACTGATCACCCAGACTCCAGTATTCTTGTTGTTAAATTCCATTGAGTCAATTCCTAATCATAGTGACCCTGTATAGGGTTTCCAAAGAGGAGCTGGTGGATTTGAACTGCCGACTTTGTGGTTCACAGTCCAGTGCTGATCCACATATCCACACCAGAAGTTCTATACCCCTCAAAAAATATCCTCCACACTAGCCTGGTTTCTCAAAATGATGATCTGACCATGTTATACCTTGGTTTAAAATATTAAGTGCTGAATGTAAATGGTTTAAATGTTCCAGTCAAGAGACATAAAGAGTAGAAAGCATAAGAAAATAGGATGCTTCAATATGCTGTCTATAAGAGACATATCAAAAAGATGCAACAGCCTAAATGTCCATGAACAAAAGAATGGTTGAACAAACTTCATTACACACACATAATGGAATACTGTACAAGATTGAAGAATAATGATGAATCTGTGAAACACCTCACAACATGGTTGAACCTGGAGGACATTATGCTCAGTAAAATTAGTCAGTCATCAAAGGACAAACATTGTATGATACCAGTGTAAAAAGTTTAAAAAAATGTTTTCTTGATAAAAGGAAAAAACCTATGAATGTTACAAGGTGTGGGGAGGGAGGAGGGAAAATTATTCATGGGCTAGAGGGTAGACACATGTTGCTAACATGGTGACAAGGCAGGCAGCATACAACAAACGGGAGGTTCGCAAAGCAAAGATGAAGGTAGTGGGACATGCGGAGGAATGCAACAGTTAAGGTGAATAGAGGTAAATACTGCTAACTGTTGGTACAGGGAGGGGATTGCAACCATGTAAGGAAGCAAAGCATACGATTTATTGAATGCAAAACTGATGAACTGCTCTGTAAACCTGCATTAAATTCACAACAAAAAGTTAAATTAAAAGAAAAAACAAACCTTCAGCAGTCCTCATTGCCAGAAAGTCTTAAGTTTCTTAACATGATATTCAAGATCCTTTGTTATATGGCCCAACCTATTTCTGTACTTCATGTCTGATTCATGGTAAGTGAACGGCTAATACTTTCTCACAAAAGCCATGATGTTTCCAGACTTCTTATTTTGTGGCTTACCTTGTAGCTGCATCTGAAATGTTTTCTCCCCTGTCCCACACCTATTACTCTTACTTCACCAGGCTTACTCTTTTAGGATTCAACTCAGGCCCTAAAAGTAGCTACTTCTAGGAAGTCTTCCCTAGTCCCTCCTCTGTGGTTGGATTAATTCCTCCTCTTTGATTCTAAGTTGTTGCTGTTAAGTGCTATGAGTCCCATCAGTTCTGACCCATAGCGACCATTTATAGGCTTTCCAAGGAGCAGCTTGTGATCTTAAATCACCAACCTTGCAGTTCAAATGGATTTGCAGACTGGCACATTAACCCACAGCACCAAACCAGGACTCCTTCAATTCTATAAGGTCTTATAATTGTGCTCATCCTATTGAATTGTGTATATCTGTTTATACATGGGTTTTCCCCATTCAGCAGTGAGGGAACTTAGTTTGGTCTTCTCAGCATCCACAGCACTTAGCATAGCATATGTATTTTACAAAATGACTTCTGAATGCAATAATGAATGTAAAAATAAATTAACTAATTAACAAAGATAATAAGAGCATGAGCTGTCACAGGGAAATATACTATTAAAATGCAAACAAAGGCTTTAAGCCTAGAGGCAAAGTAATCACTTCCGGCCGTAATTTTGAATGGAGAAGAGGAATTGGAATCAACAAGAGAAAATCCACAAACTTATGGATGTGGAAAGCTGATGATAAGATAAGGTTCAATCACCAGATGATTCACAAGACAATAAAAACAAAAGAAAGTTACCGAATATACAAAACCAACAGCCTACATTACTCTCAATGGAGAACTGAAAGCCTCCCTCTGTGAATAGGAACCAGACAAGGATGCCCTTTGTCACCACTCCTATTCAATATTGCGCTGGAAGTCTTAGCAAAAGCTATATGACAGGACAGGGGTATTAAAGGCATCCAAATTGGCAAAGAGAAAGTAAAACTCTCTCTATTTGAGATGATATGATCCTATACATAGAAAACCCCAAAGACTCAGTAAAAAAAGCTACCACACCTCATTGGAAGATTCAGCAAAGTGGCAGAATATAAGATCAACATACAAAAATAAGTGGGATTCCTCTATACCAAAACGACAGCGCTGAAAAGGACATTAGGAAAGCAATACCATTTACAATAGCCACCCAAAGGATGAAATATCTAGGAATAAATATAGCCAGAGAAACAAAGGAGCTATACAAAGAAAACTACAACTACAAGAAACTAAAAGAGACTTTCAAAAATGGAAGAATGCTCCTGGATAGGAAGACTTAAAATTGTGAAAATGTCAATACTGCCCAAAGCAATTTATATCCCAATCCAGATTCCAATGACATTCTTTAAAGAGATGGAAAAAACAATTACAAACTTTATATGGAAAGGAAAGACACCCAGGATAAGCAAAGCATGGCACTGGTACAATGAAAGATACATAGATCAAAGATACATGAATCGAGAATCCAGAAATTAACCCATCCACATACAGCTAAGAGATTTTTTACAAAGTACATAAAATATATTGCAGGGGGAGGGGATAGTGTCTTCAACAGATGGTGCTGGCAGAACTGTTTGCAAACGATTGAAACAAGACATGGGGAGATGGAGCGGTTGGAGACTTTGGACCTGGAAAGAGAGAGGGGCAGTATGCAGACAACCAGGGAGCAGACTTGTGGGGTATACCCTTTGGTTGATGGATAATGCGTGGAAGGGATTGTAACCATGGCAAGGAAACAATATACGACAGGATTAATATGAAGCAGATGTCCTCCCATGTAAACCATCACATAATTCACAATAAAGCATTAAAAAAAAAAAA
>NW_006408712.1:4782671-4785697 GCF_000296735.1 Chrysochloris asiatica
GGAGAAATACTGCATAGGACCACTACTGTAAAAGACTAAGAAAAAGAACCCATACTAAAGGGGGGGCGGATTCTTTGCTGGTTACCGGAATGGGGATGTGGGGGGGTGGGGTAGGGGATGAAGAGGAAGGTGGAGCACAGGGGAGGGAATAGACACAGGATAGTTTGGGTGCTAGGGAGAGGGGCAATACACAAGAAGGGGGAGGAGAATGGAAGAACAAGGCAGATGGGAAAACAATTAGGCAGATTTGCATGGGCTAAGTGGGACAGAGGTAAATAATGATGTACGCACAACCTTGGAACAACAGGGCTCTAATATACAGGGATTGAGACACGGTTGGAATGGGTAAAAGAGAGGAAATAATGTTAATATGCTTGGCTATCTTTTTTTTTTAATACGTTTTCATTGTGAACTGAGTGATAGTTAACATTGGAGAACATTGGCTTACACCATCATTTCATTGCAATGATTACAATCTCCATCCATCATCATTCAACACTATTTGCTTCCATTCCCTGTTTTTGTTTTGTTTTTTTGAGGGGAGGGGTGGAGATGTACACAGAAACACTCAGGAATATATAATAATTTAAACAACCAAAAGGCACATTCTGCAAGCCTGCCTCCTGGCCACCAGCACCCAGTCCATCAGTCCAGAGACCAGTCCAGAGTCCTCAGCTGCTACCTCCCTCCAGCTTTTAAGTGCAATTAAGTGTAAATGCACCCCTCAATTGTAGTTATTATGGTTAAGCACCATCAAGTCGTTTGGACTCCTAGGGACACGATCGCATTTCCAAGGAGCAGCTGGTGGGTTTGAACTGCCAACCTTGTGGTTCGCAGTACAGTGCTGATCCTACAGTGCCACATCAGGAATCATTTATGTTGTTGTTACGTGCCGTGGAGTCGGTTCCAACTCATAGCGACCATACACAGGGTTTCTGAGGCTATAAATCTTTACTAGAGCAGAAAGCCTCATCTTTCTCCAGCAGAACAGCTGGTAGTTTCGAACAGTTGACGTCAGGTTCGTAACCACCATGCTACCAGAGCTCCTAGGAATCATTCATAGCCCCCTCTCATTTTTTTTTTTTTTTTTTTAATGCTTTATTGTGAATTATGTGGTAGTTTACATGGGAGGACATCAGCTTCACATTGATCCCGTCGTATATTGTTTCCCTGTCATGGTTACAATCCTTTCAATGCATCATTCATCATACCTCGCAAACCTGCCCCTACCCCACCCGGTCACCGGCATACCGCCCCTCTCCCTCTCCGGATCCAAAGTCTCTAGCCGCTCCATTCCCCCAGGACATCGTCTCTTTCTCCATCCCTGGCATCACTGCTTCTCTGGGTACGGTGGTTCAGTTCTCTGCTCTTCTCCTTTGATGGTCCCAGGGACCTCCGCTCCTAGATTGCAAGGTTAATCACTCCCCTCCCTTTGCCCCAAAACATCCACCTCTACATTTCCAACCCTTACAATCAGTCCCGATCACAATTATTCGCTATTGTATCACAGGAGACCTATCTGCATTTCCTTTCATCAGCTCTGACTAGGCAGAATGGATACAATTCAGTGGAGATTCTAATTTCCTCCACACCCTCTGAATCTAGGTTCCCTCTTGAAAGCTTGTAAGCCAGTCACTTCTTGCCTCTGTAGCCCCCCATTCTGGGTAGCCAATGTCCAAGTTCCCATCCCTCTCCTCTCCGTGCAGAGGAGATGGAAATGATCCTCGCTGTGAAGATTTGTTCACTCTTTTGAGCTACTGCTTTCATAGGTGCAGGTCAAGTTCATCAAATTGTATCAGATTATTCTTTTTTCCCTCTTCTTTCTTCTTCTGGTTGAGCTCTGATCATCCAGCCATTGAAGCCAGGTGAAGTGGGTATTATCTGCAAGTGTGGGTGTACTTATGCATGTGCCCTCTCTTCTTATCAGCTGGACACTTCACTCTCCACTCTAATCCTCTGTGGCTATGTCGCTGACTCTGGGTCCAAGAGTCCCCTGGACTTGCCACACTGCTGGTCAACCAGGTCTCCATCCGGGTTCACAGGAGTCTATTAATTGTTGTAGGGCTTAGCTTGCAGCTTCACTGCTGTTTTTCCCTCACTTCCCCTTATTGGTGATGAATGTGGTCACCAATCAAAGCATGCATTCCCATTGAGCCTTAGTCTTAGAAGTAGGTTTGCCCTGAGGGGGACCCAACCATTTGCCTTGATGTCTCCTGGGCAAGCCACTTGTTTGTTCTTGTAGTAATCAGTTGGCCTGCCTATATTGTTTTGTATTTTTCCTGTCAGTCTTTCCTGAAGTATCTTCTGTTCTTCTGAGGGAAAATTTCCCTCAGAAGATTCTGGATACTGTTCAGGATTCCACCTATGGTATTGTGTAATACAGAGGCTCCGCTGGAAGCCTCCTTCACTGGGCACTTTGTATCCCCATTTTAGGTATTCTAATCAGTTATAGGCAGAAGACAAACTTACAAGCTTTCTATGGTAGTATTTCTGGTTATTCCTTTCTTTCCCCCTCCAGTGTCTATTTTATAATATAATGCAAGGAAAACCAAGATTCAAAAGACAGCCAAGCATCTTAATATTATTCCCCCCTTTTCCACATTCCAACCATGGCTCGATCTCTGTATCCCAGAATCCTGTTGCTCCCAGGTTGTGCATATATCATTATTTACCTCTGTCTCACTTAGCCCATTGAGACCTGTCTAATTGTTCTCCCATCTGCTCTGTTCTTCGATTCCCCTCTGTATTACTTTTAATAAAACTTTACTCCCGTGGGAGTAAAGATATTGTCCAATGATTTCCGCATTCCGTTGGGTCACCTCTCTTTGGAATGGGCACAAATAAGGATCTCTTCCAATCAGTCGGCCAGATAGTTGTCTTCCAAGTTTCTTGGCATAGATGACTGAATGCCTCCAGTGCCGCCTTACTTTCTTGAAAATTTTCAATTTTTATTCCATCAGTTCCTGGTGCCTTGTTCTTTGCCAATTCCTTCAATGCACCTTGGACTTCTTCCTTCAGTATCATTG
>NW_006408712.1:4786712-4787413 GCF_000296735.1 Chrysochloris asiatica
AATAATAGTGGTATTAACTGGGCTTCCCTGTAAGCGCATGGATATTATCCTATCACAGACAGCATTGTACCTCATGACTGATCTGGATATGTTCTCTTTGACAATGAATGTAACACCTTTCCTCTTCAATTTGTCATTCCCGGCATAATAAATCACATGGTTATCAGATTCAAAATGGCCAATAGCAGTCCATTTCAGCTCACTAATGCCTACGATATGTTTATGTGTTCCATTTCATTTTTTACAATATCCAATTTTCCTAGATTCATACTTCGTACATTCCGTGCTCCGATTTTCAATGGATGTTCAGAGCTGTTTCTCTTCATTTTGAGTTGTGCCTCATCAGTAAATGAAGGTCCCACAGGCTTTACTCCCACGGGCTTTACTCCATTTGCGTCATTACAGTCAACTCTTCTTTGACGAGGCAGCTCTTTCCCAGACTCATTTTGAGTGTCTTCCAACCTGAGGGGCTCATTTTCCGGCATTATATCAGTCAGTTCTCTCCTAATCCTATCAATCCTGGTATAATCATGATAATTGATTGGATTGATAGGATTAGGAGAGAACATCTTGATTGTATCCTGATTATATATATCTTGATTATAACAGGATTGTATCAAGATTGACATAGAAATTTAAAGAGACAGTATAGACATAAAACCAAACGGCCACCACTCGTCTGTCTGTCGTGCTGTGGTGGT
>NW_006408712.1:4796801-4797364 GCF_000296735.1 Chrysochloris asiatica
ACAGAGGGCTAGAGCTGAGAGTGAAGCATCCAGCTGATATGAAGTGAGGGGAGATGCACAAGAATATCCAAACTTGCAGACAGTATATATTTGACATAGCCTCAATGGCTTGATAATCAGAACTCAACTAAAGGAAGATTACCAAAAAAAAAAAAAAAATTTTTTTTTGATAAAGGAAACAAGGGTAAAATACTATAATATGATGAATCTGACCTATACTCATGGAGGTAGTAACTAAATATCAACGGAGAGGGAAGGAGCCTTCACATCAAGTATCAATGCTGTCCCCTCTGTATACAGGGTAGATAGGGACGGGCAACTAAGACATTGGCTACTTAAAATGAGGGTATAATAAAGGCACAAACTGACTGGCTTACAAGGTTTCAAGAGGGAGTTTAGTTTAATAGCATGGGGTGAAAGAAAGAGTCCCCGCTGAATAGATTTTATCATGTCTAGATGGGCTTGGTGAAGAGATGGGGATAAGATTCATATGATTCAATAGTGAATAATTGTTATCATGACTAATTGCGACTGTCACAATTGTAAAGGTAGAAGTTTGTAAC
>NW_006408712.1:4797464-4809979 GCF_000296735.1 Chrysochloris asiatica
AAGGATGTCATGCTGGGTAAGGTGGAGGGTCAGAGAAAAAGAGGAAGACCTCTAACGAGATGGATTGGCCAGGTGGCATCATTGATGCACTCAAGTGTGGCAGCGGTAGTGAGGTTGGCCCAGGATCGGACATTGTTTCGTTCTGCTGTGCATGGTGATCGCTATGAGTCAGTTCCAACTCGATGGCACCTGACAACAACAATATCAGTCAGTGTTTCTCTGCTGTTCATAAGGTTTTCAGTGACTAAATATTCGGAAGTAGTTCATCATTCCTTCTTCGTAGTCTGTCTTCGTCTGGAAGCTCATCTGAAATCTGTCTACCATAGGTGACCCTGCTGGTATTTAAAATACCAGTGGCACAGCTTCCAGAATCACAGCAACTCACAAACCACCACAGTATGACAAACTGACAGACGAGTGGTGGAGAAACAGCTTTAAAGATCCATTAATAATTGAAACATGGAATGGAAGCATACTCAAAGTACCAGGGGCTACCAGAAGAACACAGTCTTGGAAGAAGTACAGCCTGGATGGGATGCTCTTTAGAAGGGAGGATGCAAAACTTAGTCTTACATTCTTTGGACATGTTATCAGAAGGGACCAGTCCCCAGAGTAGGACATCATGTTTGGTGAAGTGGAGGATCAATAAAAAAGTGGAAGACCCCCAACAAGATGGATTGACATAGTGGCAGCAACAATGTGCTCAAGCCCAGCAGCAATTGAGAGGATGGCAGAGGACCTGGAAGTATTTCATTCTGTTGTGCATAGGATCTCCATGAGTTGGAACCAACTCAGCAGCACCTAACAACAACAATAACAATTTAATCCAAAGATTGGTGGTTCAAATCCATCCAGTGACACAATGGAAAAAATACTTGGCAATTTGCTTCCATAAAGATTACAGCCAGGAAAACCCTATAGAGCTCAGTTCTATTCTGACACAAACAGGGTCATCTTGAGTTGGAATCAAATTAATGTCAGTGAGTTTGGTTTTATTTAGAAAGTTGAGTGATTTTACTGGGACATTCTCCAGGTACAGTGCTGGGAAGAGGCATAACAATAAGGACCTGTATCTCAGAAACTGGGATCATTACTACCCTTAATGGAGTCCTGATGTGTAGGATAAGCACTGGACTGCTAACCACAAAGTTGGCAGTTAAAGCCTACCAGGTGCTCCTCAGAAACCCTGTGAGTTGTAATTGAGTCACTATGTGTTGCAACCATCTCTACAGACCTTAACAACAACTATTACCCTTAATATAAACAATATATATGTAAATAATAACTTAAAACAACACTCTTTAGTTCTTACTACGTGCCAGATGATGTGTTACCAGCTTTAGGCACATTATCTCATTTAGCACTAGTCTTAGTTATCCAAGTGCTGTTGTTGTAAGTGCTCTCAGGTTGGTTCCACCCCCTAAGGACTCTGTATTGGATTCCCAAGGAGTGGCTGGTGAATATGAACCACTGGCCTTGTGGTTCAAACTAATCTTGCTGTGGAGTGCTTATCCTAAAGCACTAGACAAAAACATCACAAGTGGATGGCTGTAACAAACAGAAATGAATTCACTCACTGCTTAGGGGTCCAAATTCAGTGCCAGCTTTTTTGTTTTAAGAGAAGGCTTTTTCTCTTTTTCAGCTCTGGAGAAAGCTCCTTGTTTCCTTTCATCTGCAGCCCCAGCATTTCTTGGGGATCTCCATGCATCTTGGCGTGGATCTTCTCCTGAATTTAGGAGCTTCGCAGTGCAAAGGGCACACTCCACTCCTGGTTCTTCTTTCTCAGTGTCGATAGGCTCCTCTTTCCCTGCTCACTTCTTTCTCCTTTTATCTCTTGTGAACTAAAAGGGGATGCACACCATCCTCCTGGGATCCATATCCCTTACATGGGATTAGGGTCATGATGGTCCTGGTGTGACATGGTAGGACCACAAGGTCAAGTTCAAACCCACTAGCCACTCCTCAGAAATCCTATTCAGGGTTACTATGAATAGGAACTGACCCAAGGGTACTTGACAACAATTTAACATCCCAACCTTATTTTGAAAGGACACAATTTAAGCCCTAGCATTTCTCAAGACAACTCTAACAAATAGGTACCATTAGTATACAGAGATTTAGAGAGAATAAGAAAATTTTCCCAAGCCACAGAAATCTTAAAGCAAGTCTGACAAATAAAAAAATACTGTCCTGACGGCATTTAACAACAACAACCTACTTCAGTATCTTTATCTTGTGCCTCACATGTCTACAACCTCTCTTTCGGTTTCACTGGCCTTCCCTCTCTTCCTAGAAGCGAGCTAAACAATTTTTCACCTCTGGATCTTTGCGCTCACAGCTTTCTCTGCTCAGAATGTTCTTCAGTTTGTTTTTTGGCTGGCTCTTCGTCTCAGATATCTGCTCTAAATTAGTTCTGCTCAGTTTACTCTGCATTATCATCGTAGTTTAGGTTCATCACAGTATGTACTACAGTCTGAAATTTTAAAAATCTATTTTTTATCTTCATAATCAGCTGTACACTTAGTACCTCATTCATTGACTGCATTAATTAAATTGCCTACTGCTTCTGTACTTCAAGATACTGTGCGGGCTGTGTGCTATACCAATAGACCATCGGTGCTATTTTAAAATATTGCGTATCCCTATTTCACTCTCATTTCAGTTTATTACACTATCTATGTGGTTCCAACGAGATGGATTGGCCAGGTGGCATCACTGATGGACTCAAGTGTGGCAGCGGTGGTGAGGTTGGCCCAGGATCGGACATTGTTTCGTTCTGCTGTGCATGGGGTCGCTATGAGTCGGTTCCGACTCGATGGCACCTGACAACAGCAAGAAACGTGGTTCCGGGACAGCAGTAAAAGAATCGTTATGACTCTCAGATGAAAACCCGAAATAACAACTCCTGCTTTACTCAGGTTGGCCTGCAGGGGACGGTGTGGCTGGAGGCCTCCTTCGGTGCACGTTTACGCCCTAGGTGAACCGAGACACAGAGGTGGGAGAAGTGGAGTAGAGAGGCGGGGCCAACCGTAGGGGCGTGTTCGACCATGAATACGCCCCTTCGGGAGGCGCTCCTCCCTCGCCCCGCCCCTTCCCCCGCCCGGGCGGCCATGGCCATTCCCAGCATCCCCTATGAGCGACGGCTTCTCATCATGGCGGACCCTAGAGATAAGGCACTTCAGGACTACCGCAAGAAGCTGCTGGAGCACAAGGAGATCGACGGCCGTCTCAAGGAGTGTGAGTACACCTTTCTTTCCACATAATCGTGTACCTGGACCCACTTCTGCTTCTGACAAAAGGAGGCCTTTGGCCGAGCCCGAAAACCTAGCCTAGAGGATGGGAAGGCCTCGGTCCAGGGACAAGGCGCTTTGTCATCCGGCCCTGAGCTTCCGAAAGGAGCGTCTGTTCGGCCGCGGAAATGGCCCAATGTGGGCCGGGTGACAGAGAGAACATCCCGGTTCTGAGATGGAAGTGGAAAAGGACTAAAGGAAGAGTGGGGAAGAAGTGGGCCAGGATTGTTTCTCGGGTTGGAGTGGAAGAAGGGCAGCGCCGCTGAAGTCCCGGACTCAGGGGAAGAGGCTTGAGTCAAAGCTCAGCAGTAAATGAGCCCTGCACAGTTGGCTTGTAAATGGAATTAAAATCCGGATGCCTAGTTTTAAGAATAGAGTCCTTTGGTCTAATAACTATCCTCGTTCTATCCTCTTGTTTCGTGTTGTATTTTATCAGGCAGGCACGTTTCCATTACCTCCTGAGCTAAAGGGGCCCTTAAGATTTTTCATAGTGCTCATTTCATTGAAAAGCTGGAACGAGTTCATTAAATCAGCGAAGACCATGACCACATAATTCTATGGAGAGCTCATGTAGGATAGAACAATTGATCATTCGAATTTGTAATCACCATCTGCTAAGAATGTGATTTAAAATGTACTTAAATAGCGAGTGTCCATCAAGGAACTAAAAATGCCGTGCTTTCTCAAATGTTTGGTTTTTAAACATGTAACATACTCATGACACACAGTCATTTATTTTGTGGTTTGATATCCTGAATATAAAAAAGTGAAATAAACATAAGTGAGGTGCAAATGTGATACACTCATTAAGACAATTCTTTAATTAAAACTCTTTAAATTATGTTATTTCAGTAAGGGAGCAATTAAAAGAACTTACCAAGCAGTATGAAAAGTCTGAAAATGATTTGAAGGCCCTACAAAGTGTTGGACAGGTAGGTAATGGTGTTTGGAGTTTACAGGGTGATGGTAATTTTGTTTTGCCTTTTTAGTACTTGACAAAAAGTAATGCTTTTTTTTCTTCCTTTCTTAGATTGTGGGTGAAGTGCTTAAGCAATTAACTGAAGAAAAATGTAAGTAGATTCCATTGTTAGTACAGGAAAAAAAAGAGTTGAACACACATAAACACCCCAATTTTGAAAGCACTTATTAATTTAATGACCATGATGAAGGGAGATGATTTTGTTGTATAGACTATATTAAGCTTTCAACTCTTCTTGAAGGGCAACTAAAATTGAATACAGCATTGATGTGTATATATTTAAATGTTATTTCATGTTTTTCCATTTCCTTCCTCTAGTCATTGTTAAAGCTACAAATGGACCAAGATATGTTGTGGGTTGTCGTCGACAGGTAATACTTTATATTTGTATGTTGTTATATGCCCTCGAGTCGGTTCTGACCCCTCATAGCAGCCCTGTATAGGGTTTCCAAAGAGTGGCAGGTGAGCTTGAACTGCTGACCTTTTGGTTCAAACCAACCTTGTTGCCCAATGTGTATCCTGCAGCTCACACCAGGACGCCAAATAATAGTTATTGTTGAGTACTATCTAATCAGTTCTGATTCACAGCAACCCTGTATAGGGTTTCCAAGGAGCAGCCTCAATTCAAGCCATGGGCTTTGACTCCTGTATTCTTCATGTCTGTTCTATCACATTGCTTCAGTCAGCTCTAAAATCAGTTGTTATCAAGTTGCTTCCAACTCAGTGACCCTATAGGATTTCCAAAGCTGTAATCTTTCCAGAAGCAGACTGCCACATCTTTCTCTTACGATACACCTCTTGAATTTGAACCGCTAACTTTTCAGTTAGAAGGGAAGGCTCCTATTTACTCAGATTAGAATAGACAAACTGAAATAACTATGTTCCTTTGCAGTCATTAAAAATCCCAACAAACTGGGTTGAATCATTCACCATGTACTACCCCATTCAGTCTGTACTGCCCTGTTCTTTAGGAAGCATCTAAGCAGAGCATTCTTTTAAATTAATTAGACGTGCTTTCTCTGAGTATTTGTATCATGGTCCAGTATTAAAGCATGTATATGAGAATGGAATTGAGTTTAAGGAATAAATCTAATCTTAGAATTTTACCTAACATATAAATGGAGTGATAGTTTCTAAATCAAAATATTAGTCTATCAAAGGACTTCAAGCGCCATTTGCTTGCAGTTGGCATTTCTAAGATATCTCAGAGTTGTATGAGAACAACAGAATATTTGAAAACTGGAAAACATTAGAAAAGCCTGAGTGTATGTTCTCTAAAAGATGTGAACGTTGCAATATCTTCACATGGATCTCAATGTCTCTTTTCTAGTGTCTCACCTAGCAGTGGGTTTTTGTTTTTTAAGCATAAACCATTTTGTTAGACCTAGTGTTTTGCTTCTCTCCACTTCATTTAAATGCAGCTAAATCCTGTAAAAAATGATCAGTAATTTATATGATTTTAAAATGCCTTAAAGATTTACAGCCTCAGAAACCCTGTAGAGGGTCGCCATGAGTCTGAACTGACTCCACGGCACATAACAACAACAATAAAACTGTAGTGGCAAGATAGTTATATTTAATAGTTTTAAAAGGATCAAAAGAAAAAGTAACTTCCTTAGTTGAGAGGTGAGTCCACATGGTCTAATCCAGGGCTAGCTAAATAAAATGCCCTGCTTAGAGAAGCCAGTACATTGTTTAGCGTGACTTTAGTGGAATGCCTGGTGTGTAGCAAAGGCAAGAGTGGTGGTTGCTGGGGGTTTTGTTTTGTTTTTAGCATTTTGGTAAAAATCTGTTAGAAACAGTATATTTTCCTCTGCAGTAGGACACATTGTTTCCCAAAGTTGTGGTTTTTAAAGATTTTCCAGTGGCCAAATCTTTAAAGCTCCTCCCCTTCCTTCCTCCAATCAGGAGATTTCTTTGTATCGTTTCCTAAAGTCAATATTCTACAGCTCCTAGATCAAAATAATAAGCAAAACTATTAAATAGTGAACCTTTGAAAATCCATTTCTTCAAAAATAAGACCATTTCTGCCTGATCTCTGTGTCAGTGATGCCTATTTCACACTGAGATTGCACAAAAGGGTATTCTTAGGGATAGATAGAAAGAACTTTAAATTAGTACTTTTGTAATCCCATATATTGGCATGGTGTGTTCTCTGAAGGATAAAAGTGATTTATTTGGCTTCTAAATATTATGCTCTTGTTAAGTGTTTTTTGTCTTTTTAAAATGTTTATGTAACGCCTTTTGTTTTACAAAATTAGCTTGACAAAAGTAAGCTGAAGCCAGGAACAAGAGTTGCTTTGGATATGACTACACTAACTATCATGAGGTACATTTTTTATTCCATTTAGTTTTACTGTTATTTTCATAGGAGGAAGGTCTTATTCAAAATAAATGCTCTTGATATCACTGTACTGAATTTTTTTCCCTTTTACTAATTTCTAATTAATTTGAGCGTGTCTTCATAAGCTCACCTGTAAGTATTTACATAGTGAGTCATCTGTAATGGATCAGTAGGCTCAGAGGAAATAACATCTTTTAAAAGAAAAATACATATTTTATCATTCCAGATACTTGCCTAGAGAAGTGGATCCATTGGTTTACAACATGTCTCATGAGGACCCTGGGAATGTTTCTTATTCTGAAATTGGTGGATTATCAGAACAGATCCGGGAATTAAGAGAGGTCAGTACGGTATGCTTTGTTTTCTGAACTTCTTTGAAATAAGTGCTGTTTAGTCAGCACTTAGGGACTCTATGTACAGCAGAACAAAAACAGTGCCCATCCTCATAACCATTGCTATGATTCAGCCCATTTTTGTAGCCACTGTGGCATCCATCTCATAAGACCCTTCGTTGACCCTTTAGTAAGCATGAGGTCCATCTCCAAAGACTAGTCCCTCTTGAGGACATGTCCCAAGTGTAAGACGAAGTCTCTTAATCATTGCATCTAAGGAACATTCTGGCTGTACTTCTTTCATGACAGATTTATTTATTCTTCTGGCAAGTCCATGGTGCTTTCAGTATCTTCTTCAATATCATAATTCAAATGTATAATTAAAATTCAATTCTTCTTGTTAATTATCCAATTTTCACATGAATATGAGGCAATTGAAAATACCATGGCTTGGGTCAGACACACCTTAGTCCTCAAAATTATGCCTTTGGTTATTTTTTGTTTTGTAATACTTTAAGGAGGGCTTTTGCAGCAGATTTGCCCGATGCAATTTGTTATTCATTTTCTTGATTTCTCCTTCTATGAATGTTTATTATGGATCCAGTTAAAATTAAATCCTTGACAACATCAATCTTTTCTGTGTCTTTCAAGATGTCAGGCTGTAGTCTTTGATATTCCTCAGTAAATGCTTCAAGTCTTCTTTCCTTTTAGCAAGCTAAGTTGTCATCTGCATATTGCAGGTTGTTAAAGAGTCTTCTTCCAATCTGATGCCATGCTGTTCATATAGTCCAGCTGCTCAGATCTTACTAATTAATAAATAATGCTGGTTTTAAAATGCCTTAAGGGAGAAGTTGAGTGAACATGACTTTTTTTTTTTTTTTTAAATAGTGGCTGCTGAGTATTATGTATGTAATCCTATCTTGTTGATAAAAGAACAACTGAATTTTTAGCTATGAGAGTAGTTGTTAAGTGTCATCATGTCAATCCTGATTCATAGTGACCCTATATAGGGTTTCTAAGGAGTAGCTGGTGGGTTTGCACCACCTACCTTTCACTTTAACAGTTCTGTGCTTATTCTACAGCACCACACTATGACAGTTATTGGTACTTAGTAAATTGGATAATTTGGTTAGAAAAATTTATACTCTTTTTGAAGAAATGAAAAACTAAGATAATTGATATAAGCCAGTGCCCTTGACATTTGTGGTTTTGATGATCATAAGAGGGTCTGAACACATTTGAATAATGTATATGATGTCATTTGCTCTGTAAACCCCCCCTCCCCGTTAATGCTTCCCAGCCTTACAACAGAGTAGTTTGCCTGTGCTTTAAATATATTATTATAATAAAGCTGTTTGCTCCTACTTAAAAATATTGGCTGTAATATAGAAGTGCCTTAAATGTTAAGCTTTTAGGAAATAAATTGAAATCAACATTGCCTTGCCTCTTAGCTATTTTCTTTAAAACATTACAGTGTTTTATTGATTTCATCTTAATTAGACTGGAAATATTTAATAATGAGGATAACTGAATATCTTGTTAAATGCCATTGAGTCATTTCTGACTTGTAGCTGCTGTTGGGTTTGAACCACTGACTTTATGGTTGCCAGTGCTTATTCTGCAGCATCACATCATATGATTTAAGCTAGCAGTTCTTATATTTCAGCATATTATTGTTTCTAATACTCTTTATTTAAACATTATTTAAAATATATACCCCTAGGCCCTCTAAGTGGTTTTGATGACATAGATTGGAAGTGGGGCACAGGAATTAGCATTTATACAAACATTTCAGGAAATTTTGAAAATGCATTGTTCTTTGACATACTTGAGGCAAAATGCTGGCCCAAGTTTCAATACAAGTCTATTTTTCTCATCTTGTATTTAATAAAGGACACAAAAGGAAGAAGAAGTGTTTCATGGAACTTCTAAAACTTGCCTTTTATAGTGATTTGCTGCATTAACCCTCAGAGCAGAATTTAATGTTTCCTCCCCTTTTCCATATACAACAATTTAGAATATTTGTCTTAGTCCTAGTATAGTGCTGCAGATTAATGTGCTGGACTGCAGAGCCGGTTTGAATTGTAAGATCGGCGGTTTGAAGCTCACCAGTCGCTCCTCAGAAACCCTGTACAGGATCACTATGAATCAGAACCGACTCCACAGCACTTAACAACAGCAGCAGCAACAATCACATTTTGGAGTCCTGGTGTGGCACTGTGGGTTAATGCATTGGACTGCAAAGTTGGTTTGAACCACAAGGTTGGAGGTTCAAGCTCACCAACTGCTCCTCAGAAACCCTGTACAGGGTCGCTATGGGTCATAATCAACTTGATGGCATTTAACAACAACAACAATCATATCTTATAGGTACAATGATTTATTAGAAGTTTATCTTTCAAGTTATTAATACTGTAAATCATTTCAAAAGTTGGACAGTTAAACCCTCAATTTTTTCATTCTTGGCAGTTTTCTTCCCTTGAATTAATTTTGGTGAGATACTGAAAGTAGAACATATTTTTTAAGGCTGCTGTGGTAAAATGTGAACATGAAAAATTTTTTAAACCTTTTCTTTTAGTGGTAATTAACTTACCAAATCCATTCTCTTATTCTGTAATTATTATATTTCCAAATGTAAAGTAGTATTGATCTTTTGATGTATTTTTTTAATATAACTGGAATTTTTTTTTAATTTAATTATATTTATTTTTTGACATATAACAACGCTGTATCATGTTCCTGGAGGGTTTTCATTGAAGTATAGGTTTACAGCCAATAAAATGAACAGATTTTAAGTGTAGAAATCAATTGTGTCTTGATAAATTGCTTACCTACTTAATCACCATGTCAAGTATGTGTGGTTTATTAAAACATTCATTATTTAAAGTTTTAGATAAACCTAAAATAAATAGTAAGGAGCTCTGGTAGCGTAGTGGTTATGAATCAGGCTGCTAATCTCACGGTCAGCACTTCGAAACTACCAGCTGTTCTACAGGAGAAAGATGAGGATTTCTGTTCCTGTAAAGATTTACAGCCTTGGACACCCTGTACAGGGTCGCTATTAGTCGGAACTGACTCCACCTTACATCACCACCACCAAAAGCTCTGGTAGTGTAGTGGTTATGAATCGGGCTGCGAACCTTAAGGTCAGCAGTTTGAAACTACCAGCTGTTCCATGGAAGAAAGATGGGGCTTTCTGCTCCTGTAAAGATTTACTGCCTCGGAAACCCTGTACAGGGTTGCTTTGAGTTGGAACCGACTCCACGGCACATAACAACAACAACAACAAAGAACAAACAAGATGGCGGATCGGGTGGAAGTGCAGTGAGGAGCTCCCTCAGCAACAGCACCGAATACTGGACCAAGCAGACTCAGGAGATGGTGCCAGAACTCTGAACCACACATAAAGGAATATTTAGAAGGTTGGAAAGCTTACAGCTAGGGGAATTTGCTTTCTAATTCAAGATGCTCAGCTGCTTCTGGAGCTGCCATCTTGGGTGCGACCAAGCAGGGGAAGGATCAGAGCAGCTACATATGCCTGACAGAACTGCAGAGATAAAGGTGTGGACATGCATTCTGGTTACTAGAGGGGATGCCTAAACAAGTGTACACCCCAACCCTGGAGGGTTGTACTATGCATGCGCACAGATGTCAAATTTAAAGTGACAGTTTGCGCTAAAAACCAAATGGCAGTGCAAAGTGGCCACAGCCGGCCCTGAACTGTTGTTCCTCACTAGGAATAAGGCCTGAACTTGGATTGTGGAGTGGGACAGGCAGACTAAAAAGGAAATAGGCTGAAAATTAAATCTTGAGTTATGGCACAGTGACCAAGTGTGGCATCTTGAAATTTCTCAGGAAGAAGAGTGAAAAGGGAAGCCCACCTTCTGATCACATCTACCTGGAGGCAATCAGAAAGCATGAAAAATACCAAAATACACACCCATTTAAGTATTAAGGCCACAGATAACTCCTGAGTATGCCTAAAAATCAGAAGCAGTTGACCATATCAGCACATGTCCAGAAATGAGATAAAGTGACTGAGGCAAATGAGCTGGAAGTAGACCTACTACACTCCATCCTGGAAGATGGGTAGGCTTAGGAAATGCCTAAGAAGGAATTCAGAAAAGTGATTATAAAATGTATCAAAACACTGTACAGTGGAGTTGAGTAAAATAAGTCAGGAAAGCGCTACAGGAACAGTCAAATAGATACAGCATTGGAAGCATTTCAAACCCTACAGAAAGAGGTCCAAACGATTAATAATAGAATATCAGAAATGGGCAATCCATTGAAAGGGCAAAGGAGTAGAATTGAAGAAATAGAAGCCAGAACTATGAGCTAGAAGATAAATCTGTCAACACTACTAAGATAGAAGGACAAACACAAAAAAGGATAAAAAAAAAATCTGAAGAAAGCCTAAGATTTATGTTGGACAACATGAAGAGGAATAATAATAATTATTGGCATTCCGGAACAGGAAGAATCACACAAGTCCACAGAGGAGATAGTTGAAGAGCTTCTGGAAGAAAATATTCCTAACATCCTGAAAAGTGAAAAGATAAATATTCAGGAAGCTCAACGAACCCCATGAAGGATAGACCCTAAAAGACGATCACCAAGACATATAATAATCAAGCTCTCCAAAATCAAATACAAGGACAGAATCTTGAAAGCAGCTAGGGAAAAGAGAAATATAACATACAAAGGCAAGCAAATCAGTTTAAACTCAAATCTCTCAACAGAAACCATGCAGCAAGAAGGCAATGGGGAGACATATATAAAACCCTGAAAGAAGAAAACTACCACCCAAGAATCCTCTACCCAGCAAAGCTGTCAATCAAATACGATGGTGTAATCAAAACATTCCAGGATAAACAGAAGCAAAGAGGCTTTGCCAAAGCCAACGCTGCTATGAAAAACATCCTAAAGGAAGTTCTGTGGACTGAGGACCAACAAGAACAGACAGCAACTACAGAATGACGTACGTGGCAGCATCACCCTGAACTCAATCGACAAATGGAAGAGTCAATAACAGAATAAAATTATACGAACAGAGGATCTGGGAGGTTAGTCTATGGTCAAAACAATTATAATATGAAAGAAGGTCAACAAAGAGGAAGAGAGATCCAGGTGGTGGGAAGGTCAGGTAAATTACAGGATAAAATAGACTGTCTTAAATGGAGGAAAGAGTTAATGGAATGTAAGGTAACCACAACAGTGGGGTTGGGGACAGCAGTACAAGAAGGGGAAGGAGGTAGAAGAACAAGATAGATAGGGGGACATTGAGACAGGTTTGCATGGCCTAAGTGGGACAGGTAAATAGTAATGCATACTCAACCTTGGAACCACAGGGCTCTGTAATACACAGGGATCTAGGCATAGTTTGAAGAGGGGAACTAATACTAAAATGCTTGGCTGTCTTATGAATATTGGCTTCCCTTGCCTACTATTGTAAAATATACGCTTGAATGGGATAGAAAGGAATGTTGGGAAACATGATTACAGAAAACTTGTAAGCCCATCTTCAGCCTATAACTGATTAGAATACCTAAAAGGGGTTCTAGAACTTG
>NW_006408712.1:4811439-4823989 GCF_000296735.1 Chrysochloris asiatica
TTGTAATGAAACAAGGTGTATGATTTGTTGAATGTAAAACTGATGATCTGCCCTGTAAACTTTCACTCAATCCACAATAAAAACCTTAAAAAAATAGTCACTGAAGAAAAACACACATTTAAGTGGATTAAAGAAGGAAACATGGAATTTCAGAACTGTATGGATTATAATGTGTATACTTAGCTATGTTGATATTTTCCTTAACTGAAAATAAATCAAAATTTTTAGTTTAAGAAACATGCAACTTCTTTTCTAGGTAATAGAACTACCTCTTACAAACCCAGAATTATTCCAACGTGTAGGAATAATACCTCCAAAAGGCTGTTTATTATATGGACCACCAGGTTAGTGTAAAATTATTTCTGCCCCACCAATAAATGAATGGATTAATTTTAAAAGTGAGGGGGAAATTGAATGTGAACATTATTAACCTCCTCTCAATTTCAAGTGGAGCTGGGATGGGAGATGTGCATCTGCTGTCCCTTCAGGCATGCTAGTCAGTCCTCTTGCCTCAGAGTATATTCAAGTGGGCTTCAGAAAGTTGCTGGGAAAATACCATTTTCTTTTAATTCCAGCTTTCCATGCATTTTATGAAGTCCAGTCATATGCATAGCTTAATGTTACGCGAACTACAATTATAATGTTGTTAGCTGCTGTTGAGTCAGTTTCAACTCATAGCAACCCTCTGTAGGGTTCCTGAGGCTATAACTCTTTGTTGTTGTTGAGTGCCGGCAAGTCGATGCTAACCCATAGCGACCCTGTTAATAGGGTTTCCAAGGAGCAGCTGGTGAGCTTGAGCCTCCAACCTTGAAGGTCAAATGGCTTTGCAGTCTGCCACATTAACCCATAGCGCCACACCAGGACTCTTTACTGGGGCAGTAAACCTCATCTTTCTCTGGTGGAGTGAATGGTGGGTTTGAACTACTGACCTTCCAGTTAGCAGTCCAGTGTTTATCCTATTTCTGCTCTACCAGCTTTCCTTATTTTCGTGATACTAAGCTGTTACTTTCATTTTCACTGTGTTAGCATCTACAAGGAACCCTGGTGACACAGTGGTTAAGTGCTTAGGTGTTAACTGTAAGGTTGGTGATTTGAACCCACCAGCTGCTCCATGGGAGAAAGTTGTGGCAGTCTGCTTCCATAAAGATTGACAGCTGTGGAAACACTATGAAGTAGTTAATTTTTGTTATAATTACAGATGGGGCTGCTCTAAAAATCACTCCTCTGCTTTGTGCAAGGAGCTGCTATGAGTTGGAATTAATTCAACAGCAGTGGGTTGGGTTGGGTTTTTGTTATATGCTCTAATGAGATTATTAAAGTCAGTGCTTCCAAATGGTACTAGTAGTCATTGTATCCTTGACTGCCACACACTTGCAGTGTAGGAGGAAATGCCAGATTCACTTTAAAATGTCCCTGGTGACGCAGCAAGATTTTATGAACTCTTGATCCTTGAATAATGTCTTATTTTCAGTTTGATAGAAATGGAAAACACACGTAAAATACTATATCTACTGCCACTGAAAAAGGAGGTGATGTAGGAAAAGTACTAGTGCAGTTACTTTATGTTGCCAGATTAATTAGCCTCTCTTTTTTTGACGATAATTTAGTTATAATTATGGATGAGACTGCTCTAAAATCTTTCTTTTCTGAGATTGAAAGACAACTAAAATACCTAATAGTTTCAACAATGTGTATTTGTAAGGACAATTTACTGACAGACTGTGACCATTTACACTTGGTTATTAGGCACATATATTTTGTGTTTTAATAAAACACGAGCTAATCTTATTGAGGAAAACAACCGACACTGTCTTTTGCCAGTGATAAAATCTGAGCTTTTAAGCAAAATTAGAAAGTTTGAAAACATATATATGTAGCATTGTGAACTTGATAACTTTCCTGATGACAGACATGGGTGTTTAAGTATTATATAATGAAATATGAGCCCTGGTGTGCTGGACCGCTAACAGCAAGATCAGCAGTTCAAACCAACTGGCCGTGAAACACTAAACATGATTACTGTGAGTTGGAACCAACTCAATGGCACACAATAGTGAGCTGTGTCAGCATTTGGAAGATTTTCATAAGTTAAATTTATGTTTGGTGTTACAAAATCATGCTTTGAAAAAAGAGTACTCACTGCAGAGTAGACCTATGGATTTTAATGTGACCATCGTTTTCATTGCGTTCCATTTTATTAGCAGCTGGTGGTAGTTGCATGCTGTCAAGTTGGTTCTGACTCTTAGCAACCCTGTTTAGGGTTTCCAAGGCTGTCAATTTTTATGGCAGCAGAAAGCCTCATCTTTCTCCCATGGAGTAACTGGTAGATTCGAACTACAGACCTTTTGATTAGGAGCCCAGCTCATAATCCACTACACTACCAGGGTTCCTTCTAGTATAAGTAAGGTTGGGTTTAATTCTAAAATTTTATATTCAGAGTGATTAAAATTATAAGGATTTTTTGGATAAAATTTAATAGAGTAAAGGTGCTTTGAAATTTCAAAATTCTCGTTGGATAGAATTTAGCATTCAAAGGATTAACAACTCCTAAAGGACTTGAAATTTTGTTTTGCTTTCCATCTAATTGGGACTTATTTCGGCATTCCTAGGTACAGGGAAGACACTCTTGGCACGAGCTGTTGCTAGCCAGCTAGACTGCAATTTCTTAAAGGTAAAGAGAAAATTGTTTTTGTATTATTGAAATTTTATTAAAGTGTCTTTTGTTTACCTTAATGTTTTTCCTTTAATTAGGTTGTGTCTAGTTCTATTGTAGACAAGTACATTGGTGAAAGTGCTCGTTTGATCAGAGAAATGTTTAATTATGCCAGGGACCATCAGCCATGCATCATTTTTATGGATGAAATAGATGCTATTGGTAAGAATAAAATCTTTTAAATTTTGTTTTTAAAACTTATCTTGGAATGATTAGTTTTTTTTAAATCTGAAGGCGCTTCTATCACTTTTGATTACAGTTTGTGTAGTGTTTATATAGCTCAATTAGATGCTACTTTTAACAGATTCTTGGAGATATTTAATCACTTTTAAATAAATAACCCCTGCCATTGACAAAATGAAAAACTTTATATCAAAATTGACTATATCTCTGTCATTATTAATTTTCATTTTAATGTTTTTAACCCCAGGGACTATCACATTCTGTATATTTTTAAGTAATGATAATAGAAGAAAAGAGCATTGCATATCAATTTCCCAAATCTGTCATTTTAGGTGGTCGTCGTTTTTCTGAAGGTACTTCAGCTGATAGAGAGATTCAGAGGACCTTAATGGAGGTAATATTTGGTAGAACGGGTTTATAAAGAAATCAATGTTTATGGGTTTATAAAGAAATCAGTGAAGAAGTGAGCATTCCATATTTGAAGGCTAAAATGTAAACGTGCTATAAGTAAAGAATGCATTTAAATGTGGTGTTTGAAAATATTGGACAGACGCATTTCTCTTCCACACACTCTAGTAAGAAAATGACTACTAGAAAATAATAGAGGTAAATTCAAAATTCTACATGATGTACATGTGTCAGTTATGTTGTTTTTTTTTAGGGGCTCTGTTATTCAAACATTTAAGTTGTAGGTTATACTGTGGATGTGCATCTTGACACTAGTTACAGTAAGAAATTAAATAAGAAACATTAAAACCATTGGCAATATTTTTGTTAAAATCATGGGTTAGCCTACTCTAAAAATCACTGTTCTATATGGCTGAGATTGAGAGGGAACTAAAATCCCTAGTAGTTTTATAACTGAAGAAGTAGGATGGTGTGGTCAGCTTCTGTCTAGTTGGCCCCTGATTCCTGGCAGTTCAGTGCCAGAAAAATGAAATGTTCCATCTTGCAACAGCTTCATTGTGCAGTATGCCATGTGATCTATAGGGTTTTCATTAGCATCTGTAGGAAGTAGATTTCCAGGTCTTTCTAGTCTGTCTTAGTCTGGAAGCTCTGCTAAAACCTGTTTATCATAACAACACACCAGCCTCCGTTAACATACACTTGGCTATCGCTGAACATGTAACTGCAGTCTTTCACATAGAAGGCAAGAATTCAGCCACTGACCACCACTACCTCACAGTGGGATGGTAGAATGTACATAAAGCCTTTATCTAGCTTTTTATTTTTGCTTAGTCTAAATTCTTTGTAAGTGATGGCAAAATCCCAAATACATCTTCCCATTTCTGCATATAAAAACTAGGAAACATTGGTAATATGATTAGTGTCTTGTCTCTTGAGCCATTTTTTTCATTTGGATTATTTGAAAAGTACGTTTCATAAATTATATTCTTATGCTTGGAAGATATATGTTGTTTTGTTGCTGTTGTTAAGTTCTGTCAAGTCAGTTCCAACCCATAGTAACCCTGTATAAGGTTTCCAAGGAGCGGCTGATGAGCTTAAAACCATGGACCCCGAGGTTTAAACCAACCTTGCAGTCTAGCGCATTAACCCGCAGCACCACACCAGGACTCCTGGAAGATATTTAGCATGTTTAAATTACTCCCAAGTCGGTTCTGACTCATAGCGACTCAGTAAAAGGTTTCCAAAAAAAATCTGGTGGGTTTAAGAGGTTTGTGATTAACATTCCAGTGCTTATCCTATAGTGCCAAACCAGGACTCCAATTGAGACTCTCAAAAACCTTAATTTGAGATATTTTAAAACAGCACCAGCTGCTAGTTGTGTTCATGTAACTGATCTGTTGTAAGTCACATATTGTTTGGCTATCTACATTTTAAGGAATTTGTTAAATGCAAATTGGGTTTTCAACATTTAAGAGAATTTTGAAAATCATAGGTAATATATTTGGTGTCAATATTTCTATATAGAATGGATTCATTTGAAAAGATGTAGTGTATTATCAAATTTGTAGAAAAATCTTTGTATCTAGTAATCCTAATGTAAGCTTTATGTCTGACATATAAAAGTACTTTATATATTAGACTTTGTTTTTTTTATTTAAAAAAGTAATTGTATGAAAAGACTTTGAACATTGGGAATCATAGCCATATAGTTACATGATAACTATAAAAAGAGGTACATAGCTGTATAATCTATCTTCAGACTTTTAGGATGAAAAGTTTATCCTTTTATATAAGAGAAAAGTCAAATGTCTGTTTTGCAGGTTATGTTTCTGTAGGCAGTGCATCTTTCATATTATTAGGTATATAAAAATTGTGCCTTGTATATTGTGTAGTGCTTGGGGTGTCTTGTAAAATTTGTTTATTATGTTATTTATAAACATATTCTTAGTTACTGAATCAAATGGATGGGTTTGATACTCTGCATAGAGTTAAAATGATCATGGCTACAAACAGACCTGATACACTGGATCCTGCTTTGCTTCGACCAGGAAGATTAGATAGAAAAATACGTAAGTTACAGTTCTTTTGCCTGCTGTCCATTTCATTTTCTAAAGTTTTCTAAAAACAAACAAACCTACCTGACTACAAATTATTTTTTATTTTCAGATATTGATTTACCAAATGAGCAAGCAAGATTAGATATATTGAAAATCCATGCAGGTCCTATTACAAAACATGGTGAAATAGGTAAGAAATACCTATTTTATATGTATTTACATTTAATGAATGAAGTAAAGTGCTATTGGATATTGCTGATGGCTTTCTAGATCTAGTTTTGGATTTAGCATTGAGCAAACAGATAAATCCTTGTCTCTAGAATTGACATACTTATAGTCCTTGGATTATGAACATCCAACATAATTGCAAATCAACTCCTATAGAGCCTATTATATTAAAATTTTGAGGAACATAAAATGGTTTATAATAGCAAACAGGCACTACTTTGCAACACACATTCCAACATTATTACTGTTTTATTGTGTTAAAGGAGTTCTGGTGTAGTTCCATAGGATAAGCAGTAGACCTCAAGGTCAGTTTGAACCACAAAGTCACCATTCAAACTCACTATCTACTCCTTGGAAACCCTATCTGTACAGGTTCACTGTGAGTCATAATCAATTCAGTGGCACTTAACAACAATAACAACATTATGTTAAAGGTGTTTTGGTGTATCTGGAAGTGCTTTTGAAATGATTTTTTATGCATAGTAAAGTATACTATATAGTATATACAAAGATAAACATTTGAACAACTTTTGCTTGACATAAACTGTATCTAACTATTCTGACTTATTTACAAATTCAACTTAAAGATAGCCATAGAATGGAGCTTGTTCCTAATTTGGGGCCTGCCTGCAGTTGACAGGAAAGACAGATCAATAAAATATATAGTTGATTAGATGGTGATGAGTGCTGTGAAGAAAAATAAAACAAGAAAAGGGATTAGGTAGCACCAGGAGTGGGCATGAGTGTGGGATGGATGGCAGGGACACAAGGAAAGGCTTATCAAGTAGGTGATGCCTGAAAAAGGTGAAGCAAGTAAACATGGATGGTGGGGGCTGAGCAAGCACCAAGCATAAAGATCCTGCGACATGCAAGGAACAACGCAGAGGCCAGGGCTTCTGTGGCAGAATAAAGAGCAGCAGTAGCAGGCGGACTTAGTGAGGTAATTGGAGACTAGATTCTGTCAGGCTTTAATAGAAGTCTAGTTTTTGGTGAATATTGTGAGAATATAACAGGATTGATGTTAAGCTGATCAAATGCAAAACAAACTCTTTGTTTTAATTTTTCCATGTGGGCAAAATCAAGAAATTTAATCTTTTCTCTAATTTCAAGTGTTCTTTCCTAAACAGATTATGAAGCAATTGTAAAGCTTTCAGATGGCTTTAATGGAGCAGACCTGAGAAATGTTTGCACTGAAGCAGGTAAGAGTTTAAAGTTCTATTGATTTTTATTTATTTGTTAAAAATGTGTTTTGGTTTGGGTTTTTCCAGAAACAAAACCTGAGTCTTACATGATTTTGTGCTCATGTTTTATTTTGTTTTTGTGATTTTTTTTCTTAAGTTTTTGTTAACAGTTAATAGTTTACATGGGAGAACATCCATTTTACAAGCATCATTTCGTTGCAATGATTACAATCTCCTCCATGCATCATCATTCAGCAGTATTTGCTTCTATTTCCCCTGCTTGTTTGTTTTTTGGGGGGGTGATATACACAAAAACCCTCAGTAATATATAATAATTTAAACAACCAGAAGACACATTCTGCGAGCCTGCCTCCTGGCCGCCAGCACCTAGCACCTTTCTTCCCATGAGTCCGGAGTCCTCAGCTGCTCCTTCTCTCCATGTCCTAATCTCTGCCTCCATCTCTAGTGTCCCTGCTCCTCTGGATAGGTCCCGCATTCTGCTTGTGCTCTTCTCCCTTGATGGTCCTAGGGTTCTCTGTTTCTGGACTGTAAGATTAATTGCTCCCCCCTTGTTGTTACAAAACTTTACCTTTATGGTTGTGATAGTCACAATTAGTCATGATAACAATTACTCACTGTTGAATCGTAAGAATCTTATCCCCTTCTCATTTTACCAGACCCGTCTAGGCAAGATGGAAACTATTCAGTGGGGACTCTACCTTCCCCTGCACACTTTTAAACTAAACTCCCCCTTGAAACCTTGTAAGCCAGTCAGTTCATACCTTTATTACCCCCTCATTTTAGGTAACCAGTGTCTAAGTTGCGCGTCCCTATCAACCCTGTATACAGAGGAGATAGGATTCATATTTGATGTGAAGACTCCTTCCCTCTCAGTTGGTATTTTGAACTACTACATCCATAAGTATAGGTCAAGTTCATCAAATTGTAGAAATTTACACTAGTTTCCTTTATCAAAAATTTTTTTTTATTTTTCTTTAGTCAAGTTCTGATTATTTTGATTTCTTAAATTTTTTTTCTGGGAAGCAGGAGGGAGGGAACAGAGAAATTAGGTGGAAAGAGGGAAAGCTAATAAAAGATGCACTGTTGAGGTGGCTGCTATAGGCAGACCTCTTGAGAAAGTCTAAGGAGACCTTTAAGAAACATGCAGGATGCCTTCTAGAATTATCCACCTGAAAGATGGGAGACTGGAACATTTATTTACCAGCTTTTATTCCCCATTGGTTGAGATATCTCTGTGGGGACATTAACTCTTTTGCAACTTAAGATGCCTTTGGACAGAATGTGGAAAGATTGTATATGTTAGGATACTGGCCCTCTGAGGTAAATCAGATTGTACAGAACTGTTTAGCCTACCTGTGGCTTAGATTAGAAAGGGCTAGTACCCACCGTGACTACTGAAAAGGGGATAACGTACTTTCTGATATTGGTCTGTGAGCAGTAAACTTTGAAAGAATGACTTAGGGATTTTTTTGTTTATACAAGTTGTGTGAACTGTAGTAATGTTAGAATATGCTGTGTTCTGTGGATTGTGTGGTCCTATTTTTATTTGTGGTACCAAGTTGTTTTAAAACCTTACACAGTATTATTATTTAGTTTTGTCCTGCACACAGAATCTTGTAATAAAATTAGTTACTGATTTTCATAGGTTGAGGACGTACTAATTTCTTTAGTATTACAGTGTATGATTTCTGTTAGAGTCAAGGGACAAAAAGACAGAGAGCACGGCTCAACAGCATGGACAGGTTTAGTCAAGACAAACCTGGGAGGGGCTTGCTGACCAGGCTTGACCCATCCTCCTGCACAGGCTGAAGGTTTTTATGAGGGTCTTGGGAAGGGGGTGGAGCTTAGAATGGGCTAGCTGTGGAGGCAGTGGGCTTTTGTGAGGTCTTGCCCTGGGGCTAGAATTTAGAAGGGGCTAACTGGTGGAAACGGGAAATTGAAACTTAAGGAAAATAGACATTTAAGAGAGTTATGGCGGTTAGTCTCAAAAATAGCTGTACTAGGGTCCCACAATTTCCTTTTGTTTTCACATCACCTTTAAGTTTATTTTGATATTTCTAATAAATTCGAAAGACTGTTTAAAGAGGCTGCTGCTTCATAGATTCTTAGTGGTGGTGATGTGCCGTGGAGTCAGTTCTAACTCATAACGACCCTATGTAGGCTTTCCGAAGCTATAAATCTTTATGGGAGCAGCCTTATCTTTCTCCCAAGGAGAACCTGGTCGTTTCGAACTGGTGACCTTTTGGTTAGCAGCTCAACTCGTAATCCACTGCACTACCAGATTGCCTTAGCTGCTTCTTAGTAGTATCTTAATGAGTATGCTGTGGTTCAGTATTGAGGTCAAAGATCTGTGGTTTAGAAATACTTGTTACTACAAACAAAATAAATCATGCTCAGTGAGACTTATTAATAAGCAAAAGTATCAAAAGACAAACTGTTGATACTCTGTTTCCTTATGTTGTTGATGAGTACCATGGAGTCAGTTCCGACTCATAGTGACCCTGCATAGGGTTTCCCAGGCTGTAAATCTTTACTGGAGCAGAAAGCTTCGTCTTTGTCCCATGGAACGGGTGGTAGTTTTGAACTGCCGACCTTGACGTTAGTATCCCGATTCGTAACCACTATGCTACCAGAGCTCCTTCTGTTTTTTTGTAGTAACTGTGATATTCTCTCTCCAAAATGTACACTAGACCAAATTACTATTAAAAGATTGCTTTGTAAAATTGGAATCCAGACAGAAACAGTGCCATGATCTTAAAAAAGATCAAGTTATGGTACTTTCAACACATATACACACACAATGATTTTTCAAAATTATTTTAAGCTGTAGCTAATCTCAAGGTCAGTAGTTTAAATATACCAGTCGTTCCACGGGAGCAAGATGAGGCTTTCTGCTCTTGTAAAGGTTTACAACCTCAGACCCTATATAGGGTCACTACGAGTCGGAATCAACTCTGGTGCACAACCACTACCACCACTCTCCAATAAAGAGCTATAAACTTTTTAACTTCTTCTTGTTGTTGTTGTTAAGTGCCATCGAGTCGGGTCCGACCCATAGCGACCCTGTACAGGGTTTCCGAGGGTGTAAATCTTTACGGGAGTAGAAAGCCTCATCTTTCTCCCACGGAGCGGCTGGTAGTTTCGAACCGCTGACCTTAAGGTTCGCAGCCCGATTTGTAACCACTACGCTAACTTCTTATTGTGAATTAAGTGAAGGTTAACAGAACAGATTTTACTATCATTCTTACAGTTTTACTATCATTCTTACATTCTTGTGTCTCCCACTATCTTCAGGTTTCTTCTGCCAGCCTCCCTCTTATTGTATACTGCCTGCCCTTGTCACCCATGTTAACATGTGTCTACCCTCTAGTCTGTGAATTATATTTTCCTTTCCCTTGGTAACCATCACTGAATGTTTCTTTTATCCTGAAAACCTTTTCTTAACTTTTTACAACAGTGGTCATACAGTATTTCATTGACTAATTTCCCTCAGCAGATTGGCCTCCAAGTTTATGCATGTTATGAAGTATTTTGCAGTTTTGTTATTCTTCAGTGTTGCCTAGTATTCCATGTGTGTATGTGCCAACGTTTGTGTCCATTCTGCTACTGTGTCTTGACTGGTGTAATTGATTCAATTTTAGTTGTCTTTTTCCATTCAAGTCCTGACACTATCATTTTTTCAGATGAGAATGCATGTCTTTTGCAGATTCACTCAGTCATTAAAAAATTATTTGGATCATTTTGCTGTTAGTTTCACTCTTAAAAAAGATGAATTGTTCTTAACATTATTTTTTGGTTGAACTTTATACTTAAGGAATTTAGAGGTGTATTTATAAATTTCTTCATTTTTTTAAAAAATATTTACTAAATAGCAATTCAGTTAGAAATTATATAGCCAAAACCTAACTTCTAACTGAAATAATTGTAATAAAAATTTTCAGATAACTTACAGTTTCTTAAAAATTGCCTGTGATGTTTATTGATTGAATAATTGACTTAACCATCAATCAGAAGATACTGTATTCATGTTCTTTCTCTGCTTATAATGAAGCTACTGTAGCTTTTTAATATAATTACTGTGGGCCTAGAGGGAAAATAGCTAACCTACTTTTAAGTGAGGTTAGATAACATTGTGAACTATCCTACTATGGATTTTCTTACTTCGTCAAATTTACATTTCTTCGCCATTGTTAGAAAGTACTGTAAGAGGACTTGTGCCATATACTTTAAATTGTATCTTCTAAAAAAATGTTTTGGCTAAAGAGCTTATTAACGTTTAATGTGATTTGGGGAAATGACTTGGCTATTTTAAGTTGTAGGGGTCCTGGTGTGGCGCTGTAGGGTAAGCACTAGACCATCAGGTCAGTTGACCCGCAAGGTCAGCAGTTCAAACTCACCAGCCACTTCTCAGAAACCATATACAGGGTTGCTATAAACCATCTTAACAGCAGTTAACAACTACAGCAACAATTTAGTTGTAGCATTCTAAACAAGCTTTAAAATTCCACTATTAAAACATTAGCAGTTTCCATTTACCTGACTTTTAAGGACAACATAGAGCAGTAACTATTTTTGGAAAGTGAAAACGCAATGCAAGTACATCCTCAATTGAAATATTGTTAAGTGCCATCTAGTCAGTTACAACCCATAGCTACCCTGTATAGGGTTTCCAGGATGTAGCGGGTGACTATGAACTGCCAACCTTGGTGTTAGTTGGCAGTTCAGCGCCACACCAGGACTCCTTACTGTTGTTGTTAAGTGCCATTGAGTTGGTTCCAACCTATAGCGTACCTGTATAGGGTTTCCGAGGAGCAGTTGATGGGTTTGAACCACCAACCTTGAGATTTAAACTGACTTTGAAGTCCAGCATATTATCCTGTAATGCAACATTAGGAATCTTTGTTATTAAGTGTTGGAGAGTTGGTTCCAACTCAAAGCGACCCTGAATAGGATTTCCTGAAGAATTTGGTGTGTTTGCAATCCAGCACCGTTCCTGGAGTGCCACACCAGGATTCCAATAGCTTACTAGATTATTAACTTGAGATGGGCGCAAAATCTGGGGTCCATATCCATGACACCACTATTTAAAAAACAAATCAAGCTTTTATTCCTTTGTCAAGTAATAATCAATTGAAGAGAGAACAAACAAGATGACAGATTGGGTGGAAGTGTGCAGTAAAGGAGCTCCAACAACAACAAAATACCTGACACCAAGCAGGCTCAGGGGCTGGTCCCAGAACTCTGAACCACATATAAAGAAATATTTAGAAGGTTGGAAGGCTCACAGCTGGGGAAATTTGTAGCAGAAGCAAGAAATCTATTGATTTCTAGTCCGGGACGCTTGGCTGCTCCACGAGCCACCATCTTGTGTGAGACCACGTGGGGGAAGGATTGGAGCGGCCACAGACACCTGGCAGAACAGCTGAAATAAAGGTGTGGACATTCTTTTCTTTTAGTATCTGTTCATTGGTCCCTTGCTGTCTAAGCACCTCCATTCCAGTAACTATAGGAGTGCCGAGCTAGTGGACACCCCAGCCCCACCCTCAGAGGATTCTACTACGCATGCACACAGATCTCCTCAGAATTTAAAGAGACAGTTTCCAATTAAAACCAAATGACCACAGCCAACCCTGAACTGTTTCCAACTAGAAAAAAGGCCTGAACAGGGATTGTGGAGCAGGACAAGCAGACAAAAGAGGAAATAGGCTGAAAATTAAATCCTAAGTTACATCAAAACGACCAACAGTGGTATCTTGAAA
>NW_006408712.1:4846199-4848164 GCF_000296735.1 Chrysochloris asiatica
TGCACCAACAATCTGCTTTAAATTTTCATGCCAATTTACAACCCCATGCTGTACCAGGCAGAGTCAGTGGCTATTGAAAATACCACCAGGACAAGGCTAGCTAAAGTCACATTTGGTAGTGTGTTAACTATACAAAAAAAGACACTACAATTTAAATGCAAAACTTACACAACCTTATGTTTCAATTTTTCTTCTTTAAAAAGAGTTCTGTACACAGGGGTTAAATGCTTTATGTTGTTGCTAAGTGCCATCAAGTCAATTCTAACTCATGGCGACCCTGTATAGCGTATCCGATGAGCAAATGGTGAGTTTGAACTGATGACCTTACAGTTCATACAGACCTTGAGGTCTAGTGCTTAACCTATGGTGCCAGATGCTTTATAGATGGAGGGAGGCAGGGGTAGGGGAGGGGTGGAAGTGAACCACACTAGGACCAACTTATTCATCATCATCATCTTCTTTATCTTCATCCTTTTCATCCTCCTCCTCCTCTTCGCCTTCCTATTCTTCTTCATCTCAGGCCTTCCATTAGCCCGGTAGGCAGTGGTATCCTTTTCGTATTTCTCTTTCGGTTTAGTGGCCTGTTTCTTATACGACTGCTTGTCATCGCCAGTGGTATTATTCCACATTTCTCACAGTTTCTTTGCAACATCACCAATGGATAGGCCAGGATACTCGCCTTTGGTTTTGGAGCGATACTCAGAACAAATCAAGAAGAAGGCTGAAGGAGGCCTCTTGGGTGCATTGAGATCCTTGAACTTCTTTTTTGTCTCCCCTTTAGGGAGGATACAGGTTTTTATTTCTCTTTCATAACGGGCCTTGTCTGCCTTTGCCATGTCTTCAAATTTTCCTTCTCTTTAGAAGACATAGTCTTCCATCACTCTGAGCACTTCTTGGAAAATTCTGAGAAGTTGACTGGAGCATCCACCCAGGTGCTAACCTTCCAGCAGGTTAGCACAAAAATACATAGGATGACATTTGGCATCTCAGCTTCTTAGGTTTTCCCTTGCCCATGTTTAGTTATTAGTATTATTTTTTCCATCCATGAGGCACAGAGTCTGCCCAGTACCATCCAGCTCTGCCTGGCCTGGCGCTGTCTCTATGGAACTCAATGTACTGCAATGGCTGTGGAAGTTGGAGCCACAGATGTAGTCAATTTGATTTCTGTTCATTTCACCAGGTGAGGTCCATATGTATGTTGTTGAAAAAAGATATTTGCAATGAATAAGCCATTGGTCTTGCAAAATTCTATCCTGTAATCTCCTGCATTTCTGTTACCAAGGCCATATTTTCCAAGAAGTTGATAGAATTCTTCAATTTCATCATCGCAGGCTTTAGTGGTTAGTGTGTGAATTTTAGTAATGACGGTATTAACTGGTCTTCCTTGTAGCGGTGCTGATGATTATGTGCTGTGGAGTCAGTTCCGACTCATAGCGACCCTGTATAGGGTTTCTGAGACTGTAAACCTTTACAGGAGCAGAAAGCTTCATTTTTCTCCCATGGAATGACTGGTAGTTTCGAACTGCTGACATTGAAGTTAGCAGGTCGACTTGTAACCACTAAAATACCAGCGTTCTTGGTCTTCCTTGTAGGCATATGGATAGTAGCCTATCACAGACAGCATTGTACTTAGAGAGATCTTGAAATATTCCTTTTGACGGGGAATGTGATGCCGTTCCTCTTGAATTTGTTGTTCCCAGTAGAGTAAACCAAATAATTGTCAAATTCAAAATGACTCTTACCAATCTATTTCAGCTCACTAATACCTAAGATAGAGTCCTGGTGTAGCACTTTTGAATATTTACTGGACCACAGGTCGGTTTGAGCCACAAGTAAGTGGCGGTTCAATCTTACCAATCACTCCTTGAAAACTCTATACAGGGTCACTATGAGTTGGAACTGACTCAACAGCACTTAACAAATACAACAATGCCAAGGATATTTATCTTTATGTGTTCCATTTAA
>NW_006408712.1:4848909-4852204 GCF_000296735.1 Chrysochloris asiatica
ATACTGCAAAGATGCGTCAGGGTTTTATTCTTTCATCACACTTAATCTATGTACTGAGCAAATGCAAGAAGCTGAAGTACGTGAAGAAGAAAGCAGCATCAATATTGAAAGAGGACTTACTATCAATCTGCCATATGCAGAAGACATAACCTCGTTTGTTGGAAGCCAAGACAACTTTTCTCTATTTCCTATCTTTTTAATGACCTTTCGCTTTCTTCCTCTGTGATATTCTTGATATCATCTCACAACTCTTCTGGTCTTTGCTCATTAGTGTCTGATGCATCAACTGTGTTCTTCAGATGGCCTCTAAATTCAAGTGAAATATATTCAAGGTCATCTTTGGCTCTGGGTATTGTTAAGAGCCTTTGAGTTGTTTCTGACTCATAGCAACCCTGTAGGGTTTCCCCAGAGCAGCTGGTGGATTTGAACTGCTGACCTTGTGGTTAGCAGTCCAGTGCTTATCCTATACTATTTAAATTTTCTTCAGCTTCAGCCTGAGCTTGCATATGAGCAATTGATGGTCTATTCCACAATCTGCCTCTGGCCTTGTTTTGGCTGATGATATGGAGCTTCTCCATTGTATTTTCCCATAGACACTTTCCATTTGATTCGTGTGTACTCCATCTGCTGAGGTCCATGTAGTCACCTTTTATGTTGTTGAAAAAAGGTATTTGCAATTAATAAGTCTTCCTTGTAGACATATGGATATTATCCTATCACAAATAGCATTGTACTTCAAGATAGGTCTTGAAATGTTCTTTTAGATGATGAATGCAACATCTTCCTCTTGAATTTGTCATTTCCTGTATAGTAAAATCATATGATCTATAATTCAAAATGGCCAATACTTGTTCATTTCAGCTCACTAATGCTTAGGATCTTAATCTTCATGAGTTCCATTTCTTTCTTTATTTTATTTTAAGTTTTTATTATGAATTATGTGGGTTTACATGGGAGAACATCAGTTTTACATTCATCTTATCGTATTTCATTTCATTGCAATGATTATAACCCCCTCTATGCATCATCAAACAACTGAAGAGTACACCCCGCAGGCCTGCCCCCTGGCCATCAGCATACAGCCCCTCTCCCTCCCTGAGTCCAGTCTGCCCAGCCACTCCATCTGTCCATGTCATCATCTCTGTCTTCATTTCTGTCATCACTGCTTCTCTGGGTAGGGTCCTGCACTCCACTCTTCTCAATTAATGGTCCCAGGGGCCTCTGCTCCAGGACTGTAAAATCAGTCACTCCCCTCCTTTTGATACAAAAAAATCTACATTTTCGACCCTCACAGTCAGTCCTAATAGCAATTATTCACTATTGTACCACACAAGTTTTATTCCCATCTCCTTTCATTAGCCCTGTCCCAACAGGTTGGAAATCATTCAGTAGAGATTCTACCTTCCCCCTCCCCATCTGAAACTAGGCTCCCTCTTGAAACTTGTAAGCCAGTCACTTCTTGCCTTTGTAGTCCTTCCCTACCCTCCCACCCCCATTTTGGGTAGCCAATGTCTAAGTTGCCCATCCCTGTCAATCCTGTGTACCGATGGGGTAGGAGTGATCCTCGCTGTAAAGATTTGTTCCCTTTTGTGAGCTATTACATCCTTAAGAATATGTAAAGTTCATCAAATTATAGCGGGTTACTCTTTTTTTTTCCTCTGCTTTCTTCTTCTAGTTGAGTTCTGATCATCCAGCCATTGAAGCCCAGTCAAGTGTGTACTATCTGCAAGTATGTGTGTTCTTGTGCATCTCTCCTCACTTCATATCAACTGGACGCTTCATTCTCTGCTCTAGTCCTCTGTGGCCATGTCACTGCCTCTGGGCCCAGGAGTCCCCAGGTCTTGCCATACTGCTGGCCAACCAGGTCTCCACTAGGGTTCACAGGAGTCTATTGAATGTGGTTGGACTTAGCTTCCAACTTCATTGCTGTTTATGTCCCTCTTCCCTTTATCGGTGACCAACATGGTCATCAGCCAGACCACATGCCTGCTTGTGTATTCCCCTTGAGTCTTAGTCTTGGAAGGGGGTTTGTCCTGCGGCGATCCATTTCATTTTTGATGACTTTAAATTTTCCTAGATTGCACTTTCCAATTATGCATGGATGTTTGTGACTGTTTCTTATTTTGTGTCATGAAATGAAGGTCCCCAAAGGCCTACTCCTTCCGGGTCATTAAGGTTGACTTTACTTTGAGAAGGCAACGTTTCCCCAGTTGTACTGAGTGCCTTCTAACCTGAGGGGATCATCTTATGTACTGTATCAGAGAGTGTCCCCCTGCTACTCATAGGTTTTTAGTGGCTAACCTTTCCGAAGTGAGCTACCTCTCCTTTCTAGTGTATCTAATCTGGGAGCTCTGCTGCAACCTGTTCACATGGGTGACCCTGAAGTATATGAAATGTTGATGATAAAGCTCCCACATCACAGCAACATGTAAACTACCGCAGAATAACGAACTGACTACTGGTAGTTTTGATAAGAGGTGGTGGTGTGCCATTGTGTTGTTGTTAAGTGCCATCAAGGTCAAGTTGGTTTCCACCCATAGTGACCTTGTATAGGGTTTCCAAGGAGCAGCTGGTGACCTTGAACAACCAACCTGTGGTTCAAACTGATCACACAGTCCATAGCACCAAGCTGGTTCCAACTCATAGTGATCCTATATAGGATTCCCAAGGCCACAATTCTGGTGTGGTGCTGTGGGTTAATGCACCAGACTGCAAAGCCATTTGAACTGCCAGGTTGGCAGTTCAAGCTTACCAGCTGCTCCTCGGAAACCCAGGGTCGCTATGGGTTGGAGTCGACTCAGCAGCACTTAACAACAACAACAACAACAACAACAAATTGTTACTGGAGCAGAAAACCTCATCTTTCTCCCATGGAATACCTGGTAGATTTCCAAATGCTGACCTTGAGGTTAGTGGTTAGCAGCCTAATTAACATTCCACTATGCTACCAGATATTGTTGTTGTAGATATTGTTGTTGTTGTTAAGCACCATCAAGTCAGTTCTGACTCATAGTGATCCTGAATAGGGTTTCCAAGGAGCGGGTGGTGAGTTTGAACTGCTGACTTGCAGTCCAGTGCATTATCCACAGCACCACACCAGACCTCCATGCCATTAGTGTTGTGTTGTTGTTGTTAGGGTCCATCGAGTTTCTCTTCAGATTGTATAAATGCCACTAGTTGTTGTGAAGTGCTGTCGAGTCAGTTCTGACCCATAGCAACCCTGTATAGGGTTTCCAAGGAGCAGCTGTTGAGCTTGAACTGCCAACCTGGCAGTTCAAATGGCTTTGGAGTCTGG
>NW_006408712.1:4852889-4854444 GCF_000296735.1 Chrysochloris asiatica
TCTGACCCTCCACCTTACCCAGCATGACATCCTTCTCCAGCGACTGTTCTCTCGGGACAATGTGTCCTAGTAGTGAACATTTAATAGTTGGTACCACTCAGGGTCTCCTGAGTCTCCTAATCTTCATTAACAATGGCAACCCTGAGTGGTTCAAGCTCTTATTAGGCTTCACTGTTGAAAGGTTGTAGGTTCAAGTCCTCCCAGAGGCACCTTGGAAGAAAGGCTTGACATATACTTCTGAAAAATCAACCCTATGGATCACAGTTCTCTGATGCATGGGATTCTCATGAGATGGTACTAACTGCATGTTGGTGACTGTTTTGTGTGTGTGTGTGTTTTTTTTTTTTAGCAACATGTTAGTATTAGCTCTGACGCAAACACCTTTTAAAAAAAATATTGAACACTACGTAGTTGATTAATGTGTTGACACAGTAATTTCTGAATTATCTTGAGCTACTGTAGCAGAAATACTGTAAGTGTATGGTTTTAACAAACGGAACTTTCTTCTCTCACAATTTAGGAGACTAGAAGTCCAAATTCAGAGTGTCAGATTTAGGAGAAGGCACTTGTCTCCTTCACTCTGAGAAAAGGTCCTTGTCTCTTTCCAACATCTATGGGCCTGATAGTCCTTGGAGATCATCATGTATCTTGATATCAATTTTCTCCTAGTCTAGGAGGCTCTTAGTGTGAAGAACACAGGTCCAAGGGCAAGTTCCACTCCTGTCATTGCCCAATTGTTTGAGTTCTTGTCCTGCTCTTCTTGTTAATTGCAATAAAGTGGACACTGGGGTAGAAGAGAAAGGGATTTTATTTTTTGTACAGACAAGGAGTAATGCCTGATCTCATAACCAAAATATCACACCTGGTTTTTTACACTCTTAAATTTCTGGGATTTTTATTTCCTCTAACCCTTTCCCTTACCTGTCCCTAACCTGCCTCTGTACCTAAACTGAGGTCTGGACTGTTGAGTCACGTTCTTTTGGATACTCTGTAGGTAATGCCCTGGCTTCTAAGGTCTGTCTGGGAAGGAAGGTACATCAGATAATACTCTCCTTCAGAGATTCATGGGTCAGGGTCAGTTGGAAGGCACTGGTGTTTGGATTATGCGTGCTCTCAGATTTGGAACCCTGAGGTTATTCTTTGCAGAAGGACCTTGAGTTAGAATGCTGATAAAAGGATGCAAGTATTGTTGGCAAACTGGAAAAATTACATAATAGAAGGGTGGATAGCAGATTATCAGGGAGTCCTGGTGTGGTGCTGTGGGTTAATGTGCCAGACTGCAAAGCCATTTGAACAGCAAGGTCAGCAGTTCAAGCTCACCAGCTGCTTCTTAGAAACCCTATACAGGGTCGCTATGGGTCGGAACTGACTTGATAGCACTTAACAACAACAAAGGAGTACAGAAAAAGGCCTGTGGGTTTCACTCCCAGTTCTGTTTTAGTGATTGTAGAATCCCTCCCTGATAACTTCTCTCTCCTTTATCTCTTATTAAAATAAAAGGTGATTGAGACCATTGTTGTTAGGTGCCATCGAGTTGGTACCAACTCAAAGCAAC